>NW_005367587.1:4330174-4338110 GCF_000412655.1 Myotis brandtii
AGAACTCCCGGTCGAACTCCTGAGGGGACACTTTGCATATTATCCTTTTAGATAGATAGATAGATAGATAGATAGATAGATAGATAGATAGATAATTAATAAACAATAATATACTGACAGATCTCAGAGGGGAAGGGGGTGGGGGGTAGGCAGGGATTAACCAAAAAAACTTATATGCATAGATGCATAGCGCATGGACAATACTATGTTTGGCTTGAAACAGAAAAAATAAAAAAAAAAACTGCGTTTTTATACTCACAACTATAAACCTACTTTTGCCCACCCCCATATATTTATATTCATTCACTCTCCAGGCCCCCTCCCCCTATATACACTTTCTTTCTCCTCTCTTTTAATGACCCTTTTATTGTCCTTTCTCTTTAAAAATCTTTTTTTCTCCAGTTCATATTATATTGTAGGTTAAGATAATAAAATTGCTTTTACCCTCATTTTATCCTCCTCATACATGAAAGAAAAAAAAATGTGTTGTTTTTTTTTAAACCCCAGACATGCTCTTATTTTCAGCAGCCTAATTTGTTTTTAATGGTGGCATATGTTACAAAATTCAAGCTCTGTTTTCTTCTTGCCTGTCTTCCCCTCTCGGTTCATCATTCTTGCCTCTCCCTTCTCTGTCTCCTTGTCTGTCCCCTCCTTTCACAGCATGTCCTTCTCCCTAGTCCTTCCTTTTCCCATCTCTCTTTCCTTTTAATGTCCTTTTCCTCTAAGAGAGAATTTTGCAATCCTTCCAAAACTCCACCATGCTGCTGCCTCTCTCCCTCTGCTGACTTTCTGCTGAGCTGCTACTTTCAAGGTTTGGAAATTTCAGTAAATCCTTGATAGTTTGCCCTAATTTAGAAAGAAGGTCACTCAGAAATAATAAGCCTGAGAAACAGAATATTTTACAAAAACCTCCACTTGAAGGATATTAAGTGGACACAATATGATTGTTGACAAAGAATGAAGAAAGCTATTCACAGAACTACCAATAACAATTTACTGAGTCCTCTGGGCTGTGGGTGTTGAGATGAACAAGGTTTGATCCCTGCCCTAGAGGAGTTTAAAATATAGTACAGAAAGCACAGCTTGCTTCTTAATGAAGGCAGAATGTGTGAGAAGCTGATTCACTTGACAAACATTAACTCCTGCAATGTGGCTAGAGCTATGGAAAACACAAAAGAGAATCTGACATGGTCTTCACCCTCAGGACACTCAGGACTCCAGTGGAGAATCAATATATACTAAAATGATTACTTTACAAAGCAGAAAACAAACACAATCTTTAAGGTAAAGACAATGAGCAGTCCCTAGGGGAAAGTGATCAATTTAAGCAGGAAGGTGAGGAAGGTGCCACAGCAGAGAGGGCATGAGATCTGGGTCTCAAAAGACTACTTGTCCTTGAGAGTTGGGAAAGGGGTCAAAACCTTGCAAGGGCCACATAGAAAATAGGGTCTCTTCATGTCAATTTCAGTTTACTGTGAGAGACAACCCTGGTTGAGGATTCTGAGTTTGATCCCAAGCCTGCTGTGACAAGCTTTGATTGATAGCAGTTTCTCCTTCAAACCCAAGCAGGAAAAATAAGAGTCATATATGCCCACTCGTGACTTCGTATGCTCAGGAGACAGTACTGCACAAGAAAGATTCAGAGGTAGGAAAGTGATTGGGACATTAATGGAGAGAGGCAGTGGCCCAGTGTGGATGTTGGATAGCTAGTGAAGGGAAGCAGTGGAGGTGACACGAGTGATGATAATAAGTTGTCTTAATGAGTATGATGGCAGTAGAAAGAAGGATTTAATTCAAGCAATATAACTATGTTAGAATCTCTTGCAGGAAAAAAAAGGATGAATTAGAAATGTAACAGATTGTCAAAAGCAAGGATGGGCCAGTAACCAGGAGAGGGAGGACAGGAAGAGGAATTTTTTTAAGGAGAGAAGCTAATAGATTTGGTTTTAGTCATATTGAGTTTGGCATATTGGTGAATATAGAAGCAATAAGAAGAAAGCATAGAAGATGGGAGTCAAGTCACTTGAACACATTTTAGGGACAAAATTATATATTTTGTCCAGGAGCTGAAAATCCATACCTTCATTCAACAAATAGTTATTGAGCACATACTACATACCAATGAGATGAAGCATGACCCTAGATAGTAGGATATTGTTGATATAACTGCAAAGGCTGAAAAAGCAAGAAGTGTAGAGCTTTAAGGGATCAGAAACAGTTGAGGAATACCTGCTATGGGAAAACTGGTTCCATCAGAACTGAAACCACTTCAGTGTGTCCCAGAGACTGTGAGTGACAAAACTAAATAGGGAGGAGAGTAGGGAGAAGTAGACCCTAGAAGCCACAATGGTTTTATAGAATTCAGCAATTCATTAACAAATAGATAAGAATCAGTTGTGCTCAGCAAATGTATTATTTAAATGCAAATGATGCTGCTAATTGTCTTGACTCTTAAGTAGGCTAAAGAGGAGGCATCTAATCCTGGAGAGAGCAAGGAAGCTAGGGGACCTGGTTTTGTAATTACTCTGCCACTTAGTAGTAATATTCCTTGGGCAACTTACTTAATATCTCTGAGTCTCAGTTTCTTTCTCTCGGACACAAGAAAAATAATACTTAGTTCACTGTGTTATTGTGAGGATCAAATAAAATTAATGTGTATAAAATGCCTGGGGCAATAAATGGCAGCTATTTTTTTTTAATTTGCTATTTTAACACTTTTTCCATACTTTGAGTCAAGTTCTGTCACCAAGTGTCTGTGTGAGTAAACTATTTGTGAATCCTAACAGTCTCTAGTAACAGCGCTTAGTTGATATGATTACAATATAGCCTGGACAGTGCTGTCTCCTGACCCTGTCATCTTTAACAATAATTCTGCACTATAAATGCATGTGTATGCACCTTTCACAAGAGGAGTAGATGAACAGAATGGTTCTTGGTTTTTATATCAAATAGCAACTGTCCATCAATCTCACCCTGCTCCACCTCATATAATTAAATCACCCTTGCATACATGTATTTCTAAATCCTTATATTAACCATTATCTATAATTCTCAATCCCACCCTCACCAACCCAATTTACTTCACACCCCTCCCCATATTCTCAATATCAGTTCTCAGCATCCAATCCTTCATAATGCCCCCTTTTCCTTGAGATCAGACCTAAAGGGTCCTATCTCTTGAATCAGGTCCTTTCTTCTACTCCCATTCTGCTGCCCTGTTCAGGACCCTCATTACCTCAAAGTGATTTTAAGGCTACCATCTGTTCTCTATTCCAATCTGCCCTTCACACTACAAAAGAGATCTAATTATATCATTCTGTCACTTGCTAACTTCCATTAGCTCTGTACATTACCCACAGGGTAAAATCTATACACTTTAGCTGAGCATGACCCTTTATATTCCCAAGTTAGCTATGGAGCCCATTTTTTTGCTCCAGTTTCCCAAATATATACTGTCATTCATTAATCAAGTTCCTTTCACATGAAATAGCTTTCCACAACTTATTTTACAGGCAAACTCCTATTCATCCTTTAAAACCCACTTAAATATAACTATAAGGATAGGCTCCTGAATCCTAGAGTTCTGTCCTTACTTAGCCACTTATAACCTTGAGAGGTTTCTAAGGGAACTACTACCATTTAAGATAAGGCTAAGCAAAAGATCAGTTTTAATTGCTTTGGTCTAAGATCCTAAGGGGAAGTCCTCAGTTGGCTAACCTAGCAAGATTGCCTTGAACTCGATTATTTTGCTTGGGCACAATAATTGACTTTTGGGGTGTGATTTCACTATAGTTTCTAGATGCCTTCTTAAGAGTCTGAGAGAAAGGGAAGGGTGGGAATATTTTTCCTTAAGCAGGAATGCCAGGGGAAAATGCCAACCACTTCCTCACAATCTTGTGGGGGAGAATAGATGTAGCACTAATTACCCCACTACAGGTTCATGTTTTATACCTGACACCATGACTCCATCCTTTAGAAAACCTGATCCAATAAATATTAGTAGAACATAAGAAATCTATAGCAGCTCTTCTGCTCGTAATGAATCAATATGACAAGAAGGCACAACAGTGACTTCCTTTAAGATTTCTTCCCTGACTCTCTCTCCACTTCCCACTGCCCCATACACACCAAGTACTCCCTCCTTCATCTGTGTTCCTTTAGTGATTTGTTCATCCTGGTAAGTACAAAGTAATGATAGTACTTACATTGTCTATAATTACTTTTCAATATCTACCTTTCCATTTAACTATCATTTTTAAGAAGGAAGGAATGGTATTTATCTTGTAACCCTATAGTGTGTCCCGTGCCTAACATAGGAAGGCCACTCACTGATATGGTCCCTAATGCTCCTTCCTCCAGAGACTTGGCCTGTGCTGCGTGAGCAGAGTGTGGACTATACTTTGGTCCCCCTCCCCCTATTGTCTGGACACTTGGCACAGGGAATAACTTGGACATCTGTACCCAGCAACCCTAGACCACCACATAGAGGAACTCAAAATATTTTTGAATGAGTTAATAGAGCATAAAGGAATTGCTTTGGAGTGTGAGGAGTATAATGACAATGTAAAGGCTGAGAAAGTATGAAGCATAATAATTAATAGAATTTGTAACCAAGATCATTATCAATCCACAAATTATAAAAAGTTCTTAAATATACAAAAGCAATAAGAGGGCATTAAACCTCGAAGATTTTGTAACTGGAAGTATGGCAACCATATGTTCCAGATCTTCTAGGATAATCCGAATTTCAAATCTCTTGTCTCATTGTCCCCATAAGTGTAATTGTACTTGTCAGAGCATATGTTCTAATTTGGGGCTCAGAAAATACGGTCACTAACGAGAAGGTTTATTTACTTCTTCTCACCCTTCTCATTTTACAGATGGGGAAACTGAGATCCACAGAAGATAACCAGGTCACCTAAGGTCACACAAGGAATTAGTCACAAAGTCAGGACTGAAAACTAAGTGTCCTGACTTCCAATCGATTGTTATGTTTGTATTATTTTATGCTATAACACAGCTCCCTGAAAGCCTTTGTCTGCAATTGGATGGACAATCTGCTCCCACTATTTCATCCTTTCCTGGGATAGGAAACACCACCCTGCAGCAACATGTATACCAGCAGTCCTTCCATCTCCAATTTATAGAGTCTCTGCTGTCCTACATGGCCTCATGCCTGAGACACACTCAGCCTCTATTTTTGGGTTGAGTGTTTGCAGGGCCAAATGAAGGAGGAGACATTGAATGACTTCATCAGGGCTGATGGTACAGAAGGGATATAATCACTATGTGATGTTTCTTAATCACTATATTCTGAACTCTGTACCTCAAAACCCCAGGTTTCCTGGTATCAGAGGCATCCAAGGTGACTTTCTGGGATAAAAGAGGAATGTGAGAACATCTGGCAGGGGATGGCTCAATAACGAAGAAGTACAGGGAATACCCAGCAGCCGATCTGCAGCTGCCATTCATAAAGAACTTATCACATCAGAAAAGTGCATATGGAGTTATTAAGAATAAGGACAGAAAGAGTGGGTAAGTTGAGAATAATTAATATGAACATATTATGGATACTGTGGTGCAGTAACAATAATGAAGTGCTTAAAATGAAGGTGAATACACCACTGCTACTGACTGAGGGACTCATGCAGGTCAAAAACCTGAAAATGGAGGGAGGGCAGTTTTAAAAACGAAAAAGTACAGGCCAAATAGACAAGCTGCTTCAAATTGAGGAATGGCAGGACACAGGTCAAGCCTTCAATCTAACTTGATGGGTAACCTTGAGCAAGTTATTAGTTTCTCTGAGCCTCCGTTTCCCTACTTGTAAACATAAGAATTAGGCTCCATGGTTTACTAGCCCCCTTTCTAGCTCTAATTTTTTATGATCCCAACTGAACCATTACTATGCTTTATTTACTTGCAGATAATTTTATCTATAGACTAGAGGTCCGGCGCACGAAATTTGGGTGGGGGTGTGGTCACTAGGCCTGGCCTGCGATCAGGCCAAATTCCCCAGCTGCCCACAGCCAGCCCTGCTCCCCACTGCCACCCACCCTCGGTTCCCCATTTGCCATCGAATGATCGGAGCCTGCCGGCTGGTAAAAGGAACCAAGTGGTGGTCAGGGCACCTCATAGTGACTGGTCCAGTGGTCGCTCTGGTAGTTCTACTGTTAGGGTCAATTTGCATATTACCCTTTTATTATATAGGACTAGAGGCCCAGTGCACAAAAATCGTAGGGGGGGGGGGGGGTCTCTCAGCCCGGCCTGCACCCTCTCAGAGTCTGGGAGGCATCAGGGGATGGACGACTGCTGTGGAGGCAGGATAGACTTCCGCCACTGCTGCTGTGCTCTCCAGCCATGAGCCCGGCTTCTGGCTGAGTGGCGCTCCCCCTGTGGGAGCACACCGACCACCAGGTGGCAGCTCTTGCATTGAGAATCTGCCCCCTGGTGGTCAGTGCATGCCATAGCAACCATTTGGTTGATTTGCATATTACCCTTTTATTATCTACACTAATAAAAGAGAAAAATGCAAATTAACCATCACTCCATCCCTCCGCCACTCCGCTACACCCACCAGCCAATCAGGAGTGAGTATGCAAATTAACCCAACTAAGATGGCAGAGACCATGGAGCTGGAGCGAGCAGGAGGCTTGGGTTGCCCCCAGCGATGGAGGAAGCCAAGCTTCCCGCCTGCCCTGGCTGGCCCTGGGCTCCGCTCAAGGCTACAAAGTTTCAATTATAGAAGATAAATAAATCCCAGATACCTGCTTCCAGCCTGCCTTGGCCTCCGCTCAAGGAGGTGCTAAAAAAAAAAAAAAAGGAGGGGCTGGGAGCTTGGGTCACTGGGGGGTGTGGCCAGCCTGAAAACGGCCATCAGTCCCTCACCCAGGATGGCCAGACACTCCATAAGGAGTCCCCCCACCCTGAGGGGCTGTGGGCAGCCTGAAAACAGCCCTCAGCCCCTCACCCAGGATGGCCACACACCAATGGAATGAGGGTCCCCGCTGGGGGGCTTGGCCAGCCTGCAAACAGCCATCAGGCCCTCATCCAAGCTGGTCAGGCACCCCAGTGGGGACCCCCGGCCTGAAGGGGGTGTGGCCAACCTGAAAACGGCCCTCAGTCCCTCACCCAGGATGGCCAGGCACCCCAGCAGGACCTCTACCCTGATCCGGGACACCCTTCAGGGCAAACCAGCTGGCCCCCACCCATGCACCAGGCCTCTATCTATACTAATAAGAGGGTAATATGCTAATTAGACTTCCAGGAGACCTTCCAGATGTTCTTCTGGACAAAGCTATGGTGCCGGGGGTTAAGGTAGAGGCAGTTAGAGGCCAAGGGGGAGGGAAGTTGTGGGTGATCGGGCTGATGGGGAGCGGGGCCATTGGGGGTAAGCAGACCAGCAGGGGGGCCAGTTGGGGGTGAGTAGACCATCAGTGGGGGTCAGTTGGAGGTGATCAGGACAGTGGGGAGGCAATTTGGAGTGAGCAGGCCAGCAGGGGAGGCAGTTGGGGGTGAGCAGGCCAGTAGGGAGGGAAGGTGGGGGCGCGCAGGCCACCAGGGGGGGGAGCATTTGGGGGTGAGCAGGCCGGCAAGGGTGGGCAGTTGGGGGCAAGGACACTGGCATGGGGGGCAGTTGGGGGTGATCAGGCTGGCAGGGGGGCATTTGGGGGCGAGCAGGCCGGCAGGCAGAGTGGTTGGGGCAGAGTGGAGAGGGTGCAGGTCGGGCTGAGGGACACCCCCACCCCGTGCACGAATTTCACGCACCAGGCCACTAGTATCTACACTAATAAAAGAGAAACATGGTAATTAGCGTACGACCGCTACCCTTCCCATTGGCTAATCAGCATATCCTTATGCAAATTAACTGTCAGCCAAGATGGCAGCCGGCAGCCATGCACTGAAGTGAACAGGGAGGCTTGCTTGCTCCAGTGACGGC
>NW_005367587.1:4339312-4359276 GCF_000412655.1 Myotis brandtii
GCCCCAACTCCCCAATCGGCCCTGCTCTGAGCCTGACCAGGGGCTGCACCTAGGGATTGGGCGTGCCCTCTGCCACCCGGGAGCAGGCCTAAGCCAGCAGGTCATTATCTCCCGAGGGGTCCCAGACTGCAAGAGGGCACAGGCCGGGCTGGGGGACCCCCCTCCCCCCCACCGAGTGCACAAATTTTTGTGCACCGGGCCTCTAGTAGTATATAAAAAGGCAGTGTCCGGAAGGCCATAACCATCAGAACAACTGGTCACTATGATGTCCACTGAAGCCAGCGAACCGCCCTGATTTGGGGGTGGGGCTGGCTGGCCAACCTCCCACCATCTCCTCCTCCCAACAGGTCTGGCTCCGATCCACCCTAATTGGGGCTGGGCAGCCAGACCCCTCCCATGTACAAATTCATGCACTGGGCCTCTAGTTTATAATAAAGAGACTAACAATGTCAAGGTTTGTATTTAATAATGTTAAGGGTTGTGTGGAAAAATGATAATTTCTAGTGTATACTGTGGTCTACAGGTTGCCACCTTTTCCTCTAAAGGGCCAAATAGTAAATATTTTAGGCATTGTTGACCATAACTGTCACAACTACTCAAACCTGCCACTATAGCAGGAAAGCAGCCATAGACAAAACAGAAACAAACAAGTGTGGCCATATTCTAATAAAACTTTATTACAGAAACAGGTAGCCAGCTGAGTTTGTGCTATAGGCCTTAGTTTGCCAATTTAAGTATAGAAAATGGATTATATGTCATTTAATGTAATGTTTATATTTTGTTTTTTATTATTAATTCTCATATATGTATATATTAACACATCGTACAAATGCCGTTAAAGCTTTTGAGAAGAAACAATTATGCACACTTAATAAGCCATATAGAGTGCCATACTGCACAAATCTAGGGGCCAATATTCATAGTGACTTTATAAAACATTCTACAATTCTATAGAGCCTGGCATGAATGAGAGAGATATATAACCTCTATGGCCCTGCTGGTTGTATTAATACCTCAGTAACACTAACAGCCTGAAAGGGAGACATCGAGTGCAAAGGAAAGAAAGGTTCTGAAAAAGGAGTGACAATGCAATATAATTCCTATATTCTAATCCCTCCAGGAACTCTGAGCCTACCTTCTCCATCCTATTTCTTCCCCACTCTCCAGACAAAAGGTTCTTATCTCAGGAAAGAGAGAGCAAATAAGTTATTTAAACTTGAAGAGAATTTAACAATGAGTTACCTTTCTCAGAATGTTTTAATTAAATATTCTTAACTATTGGAGGTAGTCCAAGGAAGTATGAGGAGGTAGGGGAGTGCTTCTGAAAGAATACCACATTAGCTGCTTGCTACTTGCCCTGCCTTAAATTGTTCATCTGTTGTTTACATCTCTTCACTCAGAAACAGCATTTGTTTATTTTGAGGTCTTACCCCCACACCAAATCATAGGTTCCAGAAGAAGTTACTAATGAGAGTAAACCATAACTTATCAGCTGAAAGATGGAGATATGACTCAAGCCAGGCCCATCAGAGTTCTTCCCTGGGATATTTCAAACCAGAACTCAAGGAAGAAGAGTAGGTGTTTTCTCTTATAGGGAAACTATAAGAGGAGCTCTCTGTCACCAACCATGGGCCCTGCATGTGCATAAAGCAGGTCTGAGCGAATAGAGCCAATACGCAGTGAGAAGCTGGGAGATAAGGTTTGGAAGATGTTCTCATCAATATGCCTACCTGTTGCTTTAGGCCCTGCTGCACCCCTATCCCTCTCAGAGTGGGAAGGTGCCTTAGGTATCCTTCTCATGAAGTCTCCTTTATGCCCAGACTAATTCAGAGTTTTTGCTAGTCATAATAAAAACTGGAGGCCTGGTGCACAAAAATTTATGCATGGGTAGGGTCCGTAGGCCTGGCTGGTGATCAGGGCCGATCGGGGCCTTCTGGCTGCCGGCCAGGGCCTTCCTTCATTTTGCACCAGCCCCTGGTGGTCAGCGCATGTCATAGCGAGCGATTGAACTCCTGGTCTCCTGGTCTCCTGGTCAAACTCCTGAGGGAACAATTTGCGTATTAGGTTTTTATATATATAGATAATATGAAAAGTATAATCCTGTTCTTCCCCCCCCAGATCTATAGTTTGTGTCATATTGTTAAACTTCTTTATCCCTCCTTTCCCTAGGATTACCCCATTTCTGGCTGATTAAGGAAAAGTTAAATTCTCTACCACCACATACCATGCATCAGCCCTATCCCATGCTAATAGGAAGGCTACTTTTGTAAATTGACAGAAAACTCTTGATCTACAGACTTTGGGTATTAACCACAAAGAATTCAATCTGCACCCATTCCCCAATTGCTGACAGATATGAAAGACAACATAAGAGCAACTAAGCACATGGCAGGTAACCATTTCACCAAAGGACAGGGAAGAAGCATTAAAACCTCAAAACCTTCAGTAATCAAATTCTATGTTAGCCAAACATAGAAACTCTAAGGTCCCAGGAAGGTCAATCCCACCACTTGTTTTGTTCTCATTGCTTAATTGGTAAATTTTTATTTTAATAGGCAATACATGTACATGGCACAACCATAAAAGGTTACAAAGTGTTATGGTGAAATGTGAATCTCCCTTACTCCTTCCTCATACCCTAGCCATGAAATCTCCTCTCTAATGCAATAGCTCTCATTGGTTTTTTGAATAAATTTCCAGAGGTATTGTATGTATTTATAAATATGTATATACATATATAGTTTCATACAAATGCTAAATGCTAGTATTATAATACATAGTATTTTGTTCTTTGCTTTTTTTCACATAACAGTACATCTATTCTCACCACTTAGGATGAGACAGCACAAGAGCAACTAAGCACAAGGCAACACTCTTGTGTTGTCTTTCACATATTATCTGAAGAATAGAACCTCTGGTCACATCTGCTTGAGAGCAATACGTATATAGTCTCACCTGAACAGAGATAAACACTCTCTAAGGTCTCTATTAGAAATGTTCCTTTGTTTTTCCTTAGCACTGTTATAACATGAGGCATATTTAAAAAAAAAAAATTCTAATGTATTTTTCCCTTTTTCTTTCTCTCTTTCTTTCTTATTTATTTATTTATTTTTAGTAAACATCAATTTGAATCAAGCAGTACCAAACCAGAAGTGGTTAGGAGCACTTCACCTACAGGAGCTAGGAGAAAGCCTTTTAATAGAGAAGACATGGAAGCAAAGCAAGGAAATCATTTGATTGGCTATAGGGTAAGTGGCTGCCTTATTTGGAAAAGTTTAGTTGGCTGTTTGTGATTGGCTATCCTTAAGTTTTGATTTCTTAAGCCTTGAAGCATTTCAGGCCAATGTTCTGGTTTGGTTTGCTAACATGAGCTGCCAAGAGGCATTACAACCATCTCAGTCTAACTGCCACCTTGTTTAATTAATTTAGCAGCACCAATGGTAATTCATCTAAAGGAAAGCTAAAATGGGCAAAAATACATTATTGACATCTGCAGATAAGGTAAGATCCAGCAGATTTCAAGTGCAAACCTTGACTCCCAAAAGTTTACACTTGAAGCAACATATTCCTTTACATAAGTGAGTTGGAAATTTCCGTGCCCTGTGAAACAAACAAACAAAAAAGGTATGGTTGTTGGGTTCCTACACATTATATTAAATTAACAAAGGACTAATTAGATAATGGATCATTGAAAAAAATAGATAATTTTCTACTGAATTTTTATGATTGGTTTTATGACAGAATAATCTGCCTTAATCATGAGCAAACTCAGGATTAGATAGAACATTAGTTTATTCTTATATAATCATTTATTTGTAGGTTCTCTTTAAAGAGCTATAACTTTCTGTAGCTCAGGAGACTTATGAAACAGTCTGAATCACCAATTTTAAGTGATTTTTTTATCCTCTCTTTGGAAAAGACAGTTTGAAATCTTTCTCTTCTATTGGGCAAATCACTCTATAAAGGAGGACAGCTGTGACATTTATCATCATTTAAATAGATTGGAGTTTCAAAGCATGCACTGTCCTAGATCTAAGTTCATCATAAATTTTGCATAAGTTTCTTTGCTCTGAGAAGACAGTCTGACCCTGGGCAGTTCTGTCCCTGGTTTTTCCTTTTAAATTCCTCCCTCACTTAGTGCCTTTCTCTTCCCTCATTTTAAGTCATGCCTTTACTCTAATTGGCCTTACATGAACCATAATATTTGAAGAGTTATCTTATAGCCATGGCCAAAAAAGTGTTAACAGCTGCCTGACTTGTGTTAACTCCATGGAAATTCTTACCAAGTTCAACTCCAGAGAAAATGATGTGCTCTGAACTTCCTTTTAACTACCCATCTTTCTCTTTGCATCTCCCCTTCTCCATGCAACACCATGACCTCCTATTGCATTGGCTTGACCAGGGCACTTCACTGTAAGGCTTTAGGTAACCTGCATTTCCTCTGAGGGAATCTAGGCAAATCTCTCCACTTTCTTCCCTAGCCAAATCTATAGGTTATGTAACAAAGCCAACAGAAGTATTCCTCAGCAGGGCTCCATTGGCATTTTAAATAAGGGAAATATTGAAGTCATGGTGTGCAGATTACTCCTCTGAAGACAACACCCATGAGATTCACAACTTTTTTTCCAGCAGTGTTCCCTAGTATAATCAACTCAAGGTGCATAAATTGTTTTACTACACTGAGTTAGAATCGTTTTGTTAACGAGACTGAGGTTGTATGTCTCATGTTTCTAATTCATCTTGGCATTCATTTAAACATAAGCCAGGCTCTCTATTCCATAACATTTAGGCAGAAGGCTCCTACTCAAGGACACTATACTTTCTAAGGCCTTTGTGTTCAGTCAAGCTGTCTCTTTTAGCTCCCTTTTAAATCAATTATTCTTTCTCTCTGTACCCTCAGATCTATGCTTTCTGCTTAAGATAAAAATTATTTACAGGTATCTAAATTCCTTCACTCAGCTGGTGCTGCTCAGAATCTACCCAGAGAAAATTCTTAAAAAGATTTATCTTTGTTCCTGAGATGCAGCACCCTACATAGCACAACTAAACTCAGCCTCCAATCTGTGAGCTTCCCCTAACTTCCCCATGATGATCTCTCTCCGACTAGTGCTTTTATTAAAATCCCCTCCCTGAGACTAACTAACAAGATCCTCCCATCTTAATTGGCCACTTTTCTTTAGGTAGCCCCAGGGTCTCTCAAACCCCTACTGTTCCTTCATAATAACCCAGCCAGCATCAGTAGCCCACCTGGATACCACTTAGCTCAGAACTACCACACACATTAGCATAGGAAAGCACAATTATATCCACATACACTTACCCAGGATTGCCTTTCCCTGGCAGCATTTACCGTGTTAAATTCCACATTTACATTTTGTCTCAGCTGCTCCAAAGTCCAAGGGAAGCCAAATGACTTTGGGAAAGTTTGACATTTGTTTACCTTACTGAGCTATTCCAAAAGAATTTTATACAATCTATTTTAAATATCTAAATGAACTAGTTCATAATAAAATGTTACTCATAGGCTTATCAGAACTTTTTATTCACACAGGCCTGGCTTTTCCTCTTGGTTCAGCTTCTCTCTAGTTCAAAGTTGAGCAAGTTACGAAACTCCCCCATCTTCAGATTCAGCATATTAAATGAGAAAACTTACTCCCCATGTCTTAGCAGTAATAGCAATAACATCGATGTCATAGCTAGTTGAGATTCAACTGTTATGTTGCATTTCTCCTCTCCAGTGTATTTGTGTTATTTTAAGGGGAGTACAGTATCTTACTCAATGGAATGGTTGTATGAAGGCTGCAGAAGGGTTCTGTGTGAGGATAGACTTTGGAACAAGTCCTAGCCAATGTTTTTGACATCTGATAACACCTGACTAGCTAATCAATGAGATAGCTATGCTATTAGGAACCTCTCTAGCCATTCTCTCCTATCATTCTTATCACTTCTTGCCATTGTTTAGCAAATAAGTTTCTGTAATTATCTTTCCAAAACTTCCTATCTCTGATTATATGATATTTGAAAGACATATTTCAGAATTTAGAATTTGAGACTTTCTGTGCAATTGATGACTTCAACTCATTTGACAATTAAGCTGCATCCCCCACTGTAGAGGGCTCTACTAAACAGATTATGTTAACATCGCTGCAGCAATCATTTACTTCTCTGTCCAGAACCTACTTCACCTCTTCTGGCAATAGATTCTGTGCTCTTGACCACAGGAGTGGGCATGTGAACCAAGCTGAGTCAATAATATTGTCCAACTGGTTGGCCACTAAGATTGGCCTGTGATAGACAGATAATCCATGCAGAGACCTGCTCCAGGATATTTCTGGCTTGAAGAAGCAGAAATCATATCTTCTTCTCTCATGGCAGAAGTGAGTTCAGGGCTGCAAGTGGCCACGTTCCTTGCCATATGGAGAAAATTTGTCTATATTAGGAAAGATGAGGTCAACATATGAAAGAAACTGAGATGCGACATAGGAATAGAGAGAGAGAAAATTCTAACAGTATCACAGGCCATGGATCTAAGTGTTTTTGAGGCCAATGACACCTTTTCTGTGATATGTTTTATGAGCAATAAATTATCCTGTACCTTGAGTGAGAATCAAGTTATTTGTAAGTAAAGAAAGTCTTAGTAATAAAATTTCCATTATCTTGTACCAGCTCTTTAAGAAGAAACAAAACCCCCATCAAAATAAATAGACAGGTCTCTGCTATGGGAATCCACCCATAACCCTGAGAAAAAGATGACTTTTGTCTTTCCTACTAACCTACGTTTTAATACTCTTCTTTCTTCTGCTGCCTTACTTCATCAGTTCTGTCATCTATTCTCTTTCTTTATGTGTTTTCATCTCTATCCTCACACTCTTCATTTCATCTACTCTAAAATACCTTTCTTTGACCCTATGGCTGTCCAGTATAACCATGTCATCTAGTCAGGGTGTGCTCAACTATGTTGCAATAACAAACAACTTCAACATATCAGGAAAAAACAAAGGCTTATTTACTCATCATAATAAAGGTACAGGGCAGGGTATATCTTCTATGTTGACAACTAGATGTCCCAAATAGAGTTCGCCATACTGTTACTATACAGTATGTAGTAATTATAGAATATGTGGCTTCTGTGACTAGCAGGAGAGGGGGTAGATGGAAAACTGCACACCAGCTTCTTAAATGCTTCTGCCCAACACTGATAAATGTCACCTTTGCAGACATTTATTTTATTGGCCGAAGCAATGTCTATGGTCATGGCTAACTTCAAGGATTCTGCTTGGAGGAAAGAATTGAATGTGAGTGTTAAATGTTTCTACTACATCTCTCTCTCCTTTTTTTTTAAACTAGAATTCTCATGAAATTTAACCAAAATCATGTTAATTTTTTCACAAATACTCAATATTTAACTCCTTGTAAATTTGATTCTGTGCCTATAACTTGAATTAGTTAACTAAGGTGAAGTAATGACCCCGCATGTCTCCCCCACCCCTCAAACCTCAATAACTTATAATAAGACACTTTTTTCCTTTCTCACATCATGTACAGACTGCAGGTTGGTTTCAGCTTTGGGACCTAGGCTAAAGCTCTCATGCTTCTGCTTAGACATGACATTCTTCACATTTGCTCACATGCTATTAGCCAAGGTACATCAAGTGTCCAAAGCTCAAGTCAATGAAACTGGGATGCAAACTTCTTTCTCAGGATGCACAAAAGGTCATGTGGTAGTGAGTGAGGAACCTCCTACAAGGAAGTGGATATAAAGCAATAATATAATCTGTCATAACACTCTACTAGCACTGCTCTGTTGGCTCTCTTCCTGCTCTATTCACTTCCTCTCTCATGGTTTTAACTATAACATCCATAAAAATACACCTCTAATATTATTTTTTCTCTCAAGATTTAATTTTAAATCATCTACTGAAAATCTAAATTGTCTACATTGCAATTCTCATAACCACCTCACTAGACATGCCTTAAATATATTTTCTCAGGGAAGCACTCTTCTGTACATTCCTATTTCTGTCTGAAGTAGCATTGTTTTGCTGATCTATCCCATGCCATATAACCTGTGTCATTCTTAATCTAACTTCTCATTCTTTCTCACATTTTGTAAGCCCTCCAGTGCTATCCAATATCCCTTACTAATGTTTTATTATTTCCCGGTACCTAAATCTAGTCTGATCCAAGTACTTCTCACATAGACTATTCCAATGTCCTTCTATTGGCATATCTTATAACCCAGAAATTCCATTCTTAAGTGTAATGCCCTTAAGAATTCTCACACACATGAACAGACTTGAACCTCAGAGGGAAGGCAGGGGAGGGAAGGGGAGGTAGAAAGAGATCAACAAGTGAACTTGTATTTGCATATATGCATAATCCATAGCCACAGACAATGGGGTGGTGAGGGCCTGGAGCAGGCAGGAAGAGATTAATGGGGAAAAAGGGGGAATGTATGTAATACTTTCAACAATAAAGATTAAATAAATAAATAGGCAGGAAGAGATTAATGGGGGAAAAGGGGGAATGTATGTAATACTTTCAACAATAAAGTTTAAATAAATAAATAAATAAATAAAAGAATTCTTACACACATTCACTAAGAAATTACAAAACCTTCACTTCAGTGTTGATCAGACTAAGAAAAAACTGGAAGTCATGTATATGTTCAACAACAAGAGAACTGACCAATTCTAGTATAGTCATACAATAAAATAAGTATGCAACAGTGAAAACAAATAAACTAAAGCTACAAATATTAGCATAGATGATTTTCACAACATACTGTGTGCTAAAATAGCAATATCGCAAGACTATATTCAACATGATATATCCTTTGGCAAGTATTTCAAATTATGTAAATAATAATATTGATTCATAAAATAATTTAATAAAAGTATATTTTAAAAGCATGGAATTCATAAATACTAAAATTATTTATCACAGTTACTCAGCAACAGATGAGGAATGGGGATAAGAAGGGGGCATAGGAAGGGCTACAAAGAGGGCTTCAACTGTGTTTCTTTTTTATTTCTTAAGGATCATTGGGAATACACAGGGGTTTTTTGTCTATTTGTTTGTTTATATTTCACTACTTATTATTTTAACCTGTCAGAAGTAGTTAATGACATAGTATACATATTTTAAACTTCTCCTAACTAATCTCTTCATTCTAGACTCTCGCTATCTCAGAGCATTCTGCACATGGGCTAATCTTTCTAATATATCATATTGCTTTATCTTCCTACTAGTAAGTCTCCAACCATTCTCTAAGACTTATAAGATAATCATCATGCTTCTTGCATGTCATTCAAAGCTTTCAATAACCTGGAACCCTCTCTGTCCCCATCTTCCTTACTCCTTTACCTGAACTATCCTCTTCCTTCCTGCCTGTTTACTTAAGTCTTACCTTCCCATGAATATCTAGTCCACCCATCCTTTTCCAACTTGCCTCAGAAGGTGGAATAGATGGCCCTGTCCCTTTTCTAGAGCTATTCCTTCATATATACTCATTGGCCCCTTTCCTTCTCATCCTTCAAGAATATGTCCCAACAACTTTCTCACTTTCCTTTAACTCACTATGCTTTCTGTGTTCCTTTGTCTCCTATAAAAACTCCTTTATCAAATCTCTCCTGGTCAGCCATGATGGTTGAAAATTTACCACTTTGTATTCTTGGTGTATTTTAAAAATATTGTCAAGAATTATGAAGGGTCAAAAATCTTATCTTACTTGAAAGCTAGGAAGTTAGTCTCCCATAGTTTCAGGAATGTTGGCAGAAGCCATGAGATGCCTGGTCAAAGACAAAGTATTTTATTATTCACAGAGAAAGCAAAACCCAGAACATAAGCTTTTTTTCCCCCCTGAATCCCAATTCCCATTGGACAATTCAGAGGTCATGTGACACCTGAACATATATTGGGTTACATTTCAGGAAAGAAACCCTGAGCTTTGGGAACTCAAATCTTTTATAATAGTTACTAGGCATACCTACTTTTCCCTCTGAAGGAAGACACAATTTATATCTTCAAAGGATGTTTTCTATACAAACTTCCTTGAAAATAAATATCTTTTAAAAAGAAATCAATTCCTCTGTTCAAAAGATAAGCAGAAACACGAGACCCATGAGAATTGTCTTCCAAAAGTTACTAGTCCTATTCCTCCAACTATATTGTAAAATTTTTGAAAGCAGGGTTTGGCAACATGTTCTCTGAAAGGGATAATAGTAAATGTTTTAAGCTAATAGACCACACATCTCGGCCATTGTAACTCAAAAGAAGCCAGAAACAATATGTAAATGAATGGGTGAGACTATATCCCAATAAAACTTTATTTACAAAAACAGGTGACTGGCCCTTGAGAACATTAAAACACATTTATGTGTCACACACTGTTCTAGATGCTGCTGACACTTCAGTGAATAAAACAGTTGACATTTTCTATTCTTATCAGCCATACATTCTATTGGAAGAACACATCAACAAATAAAATAAATAAATAAAAAATAGTTTGCCAGATGATAGTAGGTGCTCTGGGGAAAAATAAAGCAGAAAAGAATAGATACTAAAGGAGATAAAACTTTACATAAGGTAGGGAAGGCATCAATAAGGAAGGAGACATATAAGAAAAGACTTGAAGGAAGTGGTAATACCTGAGAGAACAGCGTTCCAGATAAAGGACACAAACACAAATGTCCTGGGGTGACAGTGCCCCATGTTCAAGGAGCAGGAGGAGGCAATGATGGTGAAGCAGAGTGCATGAGAGAGAGAATAGTAAGAGATGAGCTTGAGAGTTAGCTGGAGATTGAACACAGGAATAACCTGTATTGACTTGTATATTTAGAGATAAAGCTGCCATTTTGATAATAGTTTGAAATGGGGTAGGGTGGAAGTAGGAAGATGATTCAATATGCCTTTGAAACGATCAAGGGAGACACGATTGCTCAGACTATAGTGATAACGGTTAAATTCTGGATAAATTTGGAAGTACAACCAATGGGAATTGCTGGTGGGTTGGATATGGTGTGTGAGAGAAACAATGGAGTCAAAGACTATAGCTAAGTTTCCGGCCTGAGCTACAGAAAGAATGGAGTTGCCACAGACTGCAATGGGAATACTGAGAGAGGAGCAGGTTTAGGTTTACATATGAAACATATCTGCTTCAGAATGTTAAGTAGATGCGTAGAAATGTGTTGATAACAAGCTATCTACTTAACAAAGTTGCCCCAAACCAACCCTTCTGCCCAGCAGTGTCTATCAGAAAACTGCAAATGCTAATAGCCAGCATTGTCCCCTTCTCTCTACAGAGCCTGGCCTCGTGGTTTCTACAGATGGGTCAGCTGGAATATTAACTCAGATGGCTTCTCTGATCAAATAGACGCAGGATGATGACAAGGGTCCTTTTCCACACTTCATCTGATGAAGGACAAATCCAGCAAATGAAGAAGAGACTGTCTGCCTATCAAAATGCATATTTGTTAAACTCTTTATCAACTGTCAGCCCAGAAAGAGAATGACAGACTTTTAACGAGATAATTTCAGGAACATCCCTAAACATATTAAATCAAATTGTCCCTCATGTGTCTGGGCTGGTGCCAGCAGTCACTGTCCACATCTTGAATTCTTCCCCAGGCTGCTTCCTCAGTTGGGGTCAACTGAGGAGTCCCCTTACACTGATTAAAAATCTATGCACAAAGCTCAGTTGGAGGAGAACACAGGGGTGACTTGCTCCAAAGTGAGAGAATCACAGCACTACAGCTGAGCTCATTCCAGCCCAGCTCTCACACCCTGGCCATATCCCCCCTGGTGAAAACTCAGAAGTCAGCTTTGCTTGGCTCATGCTTGATTTTACACAAGCATTTCTAGGCAAAAGCAAAGTCCCCACCTAGTATGTATAAACAAAATAATTAGCAAACATGTAATTCCATAGTGTTAATTATTATGCAATTGTTATGCCGTTTTATATCTTTTCACAAACCTCTTCAGTATGTCTCATAGAAGGGCAGCAGGGATAATTTAGAGGAGAAGGTTACTACATTCGGAATCCTGTCCTTTCTCAGGCCTTAATGTTGGAGGAGGTCAGGCTGGTTAGTCACTAAAGGGAGGCTCAGTTTCTGGCAAAAGATTGGATGTCTCTTTGAAATATTTGAAGAAGGAGGGTGTACTTATCTGGAGGAGGAAATAAAACTTCCTTGAAGTAGAAAAAAACAAACAAACAAAAAACATTAGCCAGGATTTGACAGAAGTATAATGGGGCTCAACCCAGGAAAAAACTAAGTTGACAGTTTTAGCATTGGAGACAGAAACCAAATGGAGAGAAGAGAAAAGTTCAGTAAGTACTGAAGGTTGCTATATCCATTGGGTTATAGGTTCACAAGGGTCCTTTGTCCATACTTATGCTGCACATAACTCCTGATTGAAAAGGATAATAATAAAGATCCAATATTGCAAATTATAATAAATCTAGGGTTAGGAGGATTGAAAAGTTGGTACAACAGCTTAATAATGTCAACAAGATGCCCTAACCGGTTTGGCTCAATAAATAGAGCGTCGGCCTGCGGACTCAAGGTCCCAGGTTCGATTCCAGTCAAAGGCATGTACCTTAGTTGCGGGCACATACCCAGTAGGGAGTGTGCAGGAGGCAGCTGATCAATGTTTCTCTCTCATCGATGTTTCTAATTCTCTATCCCTCTCCCTTTCTCTCTGTAAAAAACCAATAAAATATATATTTTAAAAAAATGTCAACAAGAAACTCAGCATACACTGTCATCCTGTTCTACAGTCATTTATGTGTTGGTGGTTTCTCTCATTATCACATTAGCTGCAATAATTCTTCTGACCTACTCTTTTCTCACAAAAGGGTATCTCAAAAATTAAAAAGTGGGTGGGAACATAAAAGGTATGACTCTGCCTTTTAGTGAAGGTGAAGGGGGAATACTCCCAATTTCCAAGACTTCTTCTTATAACCTATTGACCAAATCTGGGTTATCCACCAGAGGGAACAGGATTGTTCTATTTGGTTTGAATTAATTCAGATCTCATCCTCTGAAGGTGAGTACATTGCTGCCAGAATAAAATTGAGGTATTATTTGCAAGGAATGGGCTATATCTTTTGGGTAGAAAACCAACAGTATCTGCCATATTTATCTTCTTGCATTTTATATTCTACCTTAAAAAATACTCTAAGATACAAGAACTTTTGTAGGGGAAACGTTTGAGTAACTGAGATTCAGATGATTAAAAGAAAAAAAAATAACAAACTACAATAAAAACTTCTGTTTCTAGTAAGGTGGTCTCAAACATCTCAAAAGAAATAACAAAAAATAGAAAACTGAACAAAATATTAAAATCATCTCTTTGAAACTATTTAATAGCTAACAAAATAGTGAACAATTATGAGGCCACAATCTAAAAGTAAAGAGAAATCAAGAGAGAAAAGCTGGCACTTAGGCCTAATATACCCTAGGAGTGTCTGCCAATTCTGAAAGGAAGCAGAAAGGCTCAGGAGCTGAGCAGGAACATAGCACTTGGAGTTCAGAACTTTTTGTGAGGAGCCTGATAAAACCATCAGGCCTTGGTAGTAGAAATAAGGGATAATTCAGAAGTGAACCTGTCATTATAGGGTCTTCAGCTTCAAATCACCTCATTCCTTGACACTTTGGTAGAAAGATCTGGGATTACTAGCATCCCTACTAACCATATGGCAGAAGCAAACAATATTTTTAGACAAACATAACATAACTTAGGCCACTAATTATTCATATATTTTTATATTGTCATACATTTTCACCTACCTAAACAAAATATCCTGACAGCTGAGGATGAAGATACAGTATATAGAATTTAACTATGCTTAAAACCCAAAATATTGATAATTTTTAGAGAATTTTTAAAAAAGAGTCAATGGCAAATTCTAAAATAAAATAAAAGAATAACTGAAATTAGAAAATCAATGGGTGGGTTTAATAGCAAATATAATACAGCTGATTAGAGAATTAATGCACAAAAATGTCAAATCAGAAGATTTCTTTAATAAAGTAAGAGACAGAAGAAGATAGAAAATATAAAGAGATCATGCAAAATAAAAGAACTGCAGAGAGAAACTATTAATTAAATATAATTAAGGAGAAAAAGAATATACAAAAGTAATATTTGAGGTGATAATACCTATGAATTACCCAAAGCAAATGAGAAATATTAAACCATAGATATAAGAAGCACTATAAGCAGTGAATAGAATAAATAAAAAGAAAATTACACCTACATACAGCATGTAAAATTACTAAAAATCAATATGAAGATAAATTCCTAAAAGCAGTTGGAGAAACAAAATAATTTCAAAAGTATAACAATAATATAATAGCTGACTTCTCAACAGAAAAAAAGAGCATATCTTCAAATTTCTGGAAAAAAAAAATTCTAAGCAAGGATTAGAATACCCAGTAAAATGAAAGGAAAATAAAATACTTTCAGATAAGTAAAAAACAAAAAAATAAATAAATAAAAATAAGAACATTATACCTAAACTAAAAGAAAGGAAAAAAACACACAAAAAAACCCTATTTAATATGTGGGCAAATTTGTTCAGTGGCTAAACATATGAATAATGTTTACGGGCTTTTAAATTGTACAGAATTAAAATATACAGAAAGCCATAGCATAAAGGTTAGATGGAAGAGTAAGGTATTAAAAGGTTTTTAGGTCCTTACATTTTTTTAGAAACACGTAAAAGTCTTATTTGCATTAAATATTAATATAGTGAGAAAACATGTTTTAATACAATACCACTAAAGAAATTGTAAATAAGAAAGTATGTATCACCTTATTAATGGAGGAAATAAAAATCTAAAAATGGGCTGTTTCTTTGTCATTCAACACATAAACAAAATAAAGGAGAGAAAGCATATCATCGATCTTAAAAGATATAGCAAGAAGTATTGGACAGCTTTTAGTGTCCGTTTGTGATGACATACCAAACTAGAAATAGAAAGGAATTTTTTTTTATCTTCACTCACAGAGTGAGGATATTTTTTCCATTGATTCTAGGGAGAATGGCAGGGAGGGGGAAGAAAAAAAGGATAGTAGAGAGAAAGAGAGAGGAAGAAATCCACCTGACCTACTCCTGGCAACCCTCTGAATGAGGGCTATCCACAATGTCCTGTCCTCAACAGCCCTGCTCAGCCTCTGTAGACTCATGCCTATGGCTTCTTTTATGGAGTCCATCCATCTCCTATTTGGTCTTTCTCTTTTCCTGCTGTCTTCTATTTCCCCCAGCATTTTTGTCTTTTCAAAAGGAAAAAGGAAACAGCTTATGGAGTTACAATGGACACACAGTAAACTGCACATATTGGAAGTATCTGATTTGATAAGTTTGGCATGGATATATCCTTGTTAAACTATCACCAAAGTTAAGAAAAACATATTCATCACCTCCCCAAGTCTCCTTGTGGCCCTTTGTAATTCCTCTGTCCTGCCCTTCCTCCAACTATGCCCAGCCCCAGTAAAATACTGTACTGTTATTGGTTGTTATAGTTTTATTTGCATTATTTAGAATTTCATATAAATTGAGTCATATAGTGACTGGCTTCTTTCACTTAGACTAATTCGGTTGTTTTATGTATATGTAGTCCATTCTTTTTTATTACTGAGTAGCATATGGTATACTACAATACATTTATACATTTACCTGTTGCTGGACATTTAGATTATTTCCAGTTTGGGGCAATTAAAAATAAAGCCATGCCCTCACCAGTTTGGCTCACTGGATAGAGCATCGGCCTGGGGACTGAAGAGTCCCGGGTTCGATTCCAGTCAAGGGCATGTACCTTGGTTGCAGGCACATCCCCAGTAGCGGGTGTGCAGGAGGCAGCTGATCGATGCTTCTCTTTCATCGATGTTTCTAACTCTCTATCCCTCTCCCTTCCTCTCTGTACAAAATCAATAAAATATATTTTTTTAAAAATAAAGCCATGAACATTTGTGTAAAAGTCTTTGTAAAAGTATTTCATTTCTATTAGGTGTATATCTATGAGTTGAATGTCTAGATCATATTGTTGGTAATATTTAACTTTTTTAGACATTACCATTCTTTTTTAAAGTAGTTCTACCATTTTTAATTTCCCTAAGAATCTTTTTATATGTTTCTTTGCCATCTATTTATCTTCTTTGGTTAAATATCTTTAAATCTTTGCACATTTTTAAATCTTATTACTGAGTTTTGAGAGATTTTTAAAGATTTATATATTCTGAGTGCAAAATTTTATACCAGTCTCTGTTTTTCTTTTAATTATTTTAACAGTATATTTTGAAGAGCAGAAGTTTTTAATTTTGTAAAGGTTATCATTTTTTTCTTTTATGGATTGCATGTTTGGTGTCATATCTCAGTAGTCTGTGCCTAACCCAAGATAACAAAGATTTTTCTTTTAGAACGTTCATGTTTCAGATTTTACACTTAAGTCTATGATCCATTTTAATTAGTTGTTGAATATATGAAGAGGTATGAAGCAAGGTTATAAATTTGCATATGAGTATCCAACTGTTCTAGCACCATTAGTTGAGAACACTCTTCTGACTCTAATGAATCGCCTTTATATAAACTTTTACCAAAAATAAGTTGTCCATATGTGTGTGTCTATTTTTGGATTCTATTTTTCATAGATTTTTTTGTCTCTTGTAAGGACAACACTGCACTGTGTTTTTACTGTAGCATTATATAAAACTCGAAATCAGGATGCAACTGTCCCCCAAGTTTGTTTTTCATTCCAGAGCTGTTTTGTTCCATCCAAGTCCTTTGTATTTATGTATTACATTTAGAATCAACTTGTCAACTTCCATGGAAAATCCAATCAAATGCAAAGTAATATTTAGTGACCTCTTCAGATTATTTAGGAAATACTTTTTGCAGGTCAAAAATCTGGATTACTTAAATAATTTCACCAGTTTAGAGTTTTGGATGCTAAAGAGACCTTACAAATCATTGCTTCTGCTTCTCGGTGTTAATGCAAAGAAAAGGAGCTTCAAAGAAGCTGATGTTCCTAACAAAGGTCATACAGTTTACAGTTACGAAAAATCCAATAAACTCATTCCCAGTCCAATGCTCACTCCTCTGCTACAGTCTTTCTGAGTATCCGGTCATAGATAATCTTACACTTATTATGAGATGTGGACTAAAAAGGGATTTCTGCAAACAGAATTAATGTCTTCACAGTTCTCTAGAGAGCTGCATGGAAAGGCCTATTGGAGGAAAGAGAAACAAATAAGCAGGAGTCTGGGGAGCATCAAGTGCAAGCTGAGAACACAATGTTTCCCTCCTCTTAGCCTTCCTGACAGTTTCAATGAAAGCAAAATTTCCATAGTATTTACAAGAGAAAATAAAAAATTCTGTTTAGCCTGGATTGGTTCTAATTTGGAATATTTTTCTATGGTAACCTACTGCCATTTGACCGAATTACTTGATTTTATTTTTGCCCAACCCATATTGCCCAACTAGTTCATTCTATCTCAACAATACCATGCATTGATAATATTTACCACTGGGGACCCGTATTAGGTACTTATGTTCATTATCTTTGATTTTCCCTACATCTTGCAAATTAAGTGTGATTAGCATTCTTTTTTTAAAGATTTTTTTTTTACTGTTTTTTAGAGAGAGGGGATGGGCTGCCTCCTGCATGCCCTCTGCCACAGATCAAGCCCATAACCCGAGCATGTGCCCTGACCAGGAAATGAACCAGCAACCTTTTGATGCACAGGGTGTTGCACAACCAACTGAGCAACACCAGCCAGAGCATGATTATCATTCCAGTTTAAAAGATGAAGTAATAAAAATCTCAGAATAAATAAGAAGCACATCTAAGGTAATATTATTAATAAGACATAGAGCCAGAAATAAACCCAGTTTCTGGTGATGCCAAAGTCTCCACTCTTCCCTCAGTGCAGAAAAACTGACTGAGCTGAACCATGAATTCCCAAACAACACTTACTATTGACCAAACTGGTCAGTAACGTTCTGGTTTGCTGGACAGGAAGAGTGTCCTCCCTGGTGTCCAGAATAATCAAGGGTTAGAAAGTCATTCATTGGTAAACAGGGGAGGGACATAAAAGCAGGATGAGAATCAGAAAAAAAATAATAATTATGAATGATAATAAGTAACTTGGGCCAAGCACTATTCCACAGACTTTACAAAGTCTATTCTTGTTTAATTCCCATAACAACACTAGGAAGTGTTTCTATTACAAATGAGGAATGGAAAGTTTTTAGACTTAGGTCTAAATCACATTGGTGGGAAGTAGTGAAAGTCTTCTTTCAGAGACCACTTTCTTAACTAGGGGGTTAAAAATCACCCGGAATAAATAGAAACAGAGAAACAGAATACAACACCAGGTAACTGGAAATGTAACAGGATAAAGTGAACACCACATTAAACTTTGCAGATTTTAATTAAAAAGAAATAATTGTTGTTAAAGACAGGCCTCAAAGATCTCTAAAGTACCTTCTGAAGTTCTATAAAGCTAAAGTTGTTGTTTTTTCTCCTGTATGGAGAAAAAACTTAATATGTCTCCAGATATAAGAAATTGCATTGTTTATCTCTATGCAATACAGTTTGTTTAGTGTGAAATTCAGCAGTGCAATTGTGTTTACTATTAATGACTGGAAAACGAATTGTTGTATGATTCACCATAAATGACAATGGAACATTAAAAATGTAAGACCATTATTCAGTCTCCAGAGCCAAGTCATATTAAGAAAAAGAGTAAATTACAATTCATGAAGAATATCATTTTCTGACCTGCATCAGAACATGAGCTTCCAAATCTCTCCTTGAGTTCATGGGTGACCTAAAGCCTTTGTTCAAAAGAAGAAGTCCCATGGGTTATGGAATAAATTTAGCGAAGATGTATGTAAGTACCCTACTCTTCATCTTGACCTCTCTTCCAAATCTAAACATCTCATCATGAATAACCTAGGTGCTTAGGAAGCACCTTCAGACACATGGGCTCCATGGGCTCTGAAGAGAGACAGAACAGATTTGTTTTTGGTCCCATGACTTACTAGGTACTTATAACCCTACTAGTAGCCTGGTGCACAAAATTCGTGCACATTGAAAGGGAATTAATTAGAGGAACATAATTTGGACTCACTATCTAATATCAATAATATGTGAGCATGAGGCAGTTTACGTTTCTGAAATTCAATGACATGAATTTTAGCCATTACTTTGCCAAATAAATGGAATTTACGGATATCATTTAAAAGAGCATTCAGCTTAATATTAAAAACTCTGGCTACCAAGTCAGGTCTGTTTTCAACTTTTTACCAGTATTGTAAATTGTTTGCAATATCTGCTCATTTGGGGTTGCATGTCATGGTTATGAATAAATCAGGCTTGCCATACTTCGTTACAATTGCCATAGCATCCTGATATTGCTGCTGCATATTTCTGGGACTACCCTCAGAAGATGATGGAAGTATTATCATTTTACCAATTGGCACATTGTCATTTTCAGATCTAGATTTGAGATAATTCATCAAACCACTATATTTTTCAATTCTCAAGTTAGATTGGTTTGCTTTGATGAAATTTATCCAATTGGCCTCCATTTTTTAATATGAATCCATGATAAACTGTTGAGTTAATTTTCCTGCATTTAAAATAGGATTGAACGTGTCCGGCACAGAGAGATATAATCCATAATACTTCATTTGTGTGACTCGTGTCCTTACATTTTGTCTAGAATTATTGTCGATTACACTGTTGTCTCTGAGTCATAATGCAATATCTTTTCCTCAGCCTTTTTCACCATGTGGAAAAAGAATAGGATATGTCATTGCATCTAATGTAGGAAACAGGATATTTTTTTTTGGAAATATATTTTATTGATTCTTTACAGAGAGGAATAGAGAGTTAGAAACATCCTGCACACCCCCTACTGGGGATGTGCCCGCAACCAAGGTACATGCCCTTGAC
>NW_005367587.1:4359775-4390082 GCF_000412655.1 Myotis brandtii
CTCCATTTTCGCTGAGAAGGCAGTTCCTACCGGTATTGGTAGTACTTGTTGATGACTGTTCTCTAGACATATTCTGTCGTTGCCACCACCTTCTTTCAACTTCAAAGGCACGTTGGTCTTTAGACATTTTCTGTCGATAACGCCAGTGTTTTTCGGCATCAGAGTGACGTTCTTCCAGTAGTTGCTCTTCAGATACATCCTGTCACAGGCCCCGCCTTCTTTCAGGATCAGGTGCATGCTGCTCTGCAAACATTTTCTGTCAATAACACTGGCATCTTTCGACTGCAGAGCTACGTTGTATCAACAATTGTTCTTTAAACATAGTCCCACCTCTCTACTGTCACGGTCTGAGATGCAGGTGAATGAGAGTCCTGGCTGTCAGGCCGCTGAGAGCTGTCTGACCAAAGGCTGATTCTGGCTGATTCTGTGGGGGTGGGACTTCCTCCTCCCTGATCTCAGTTTCCACAGTTGTGATGAGGAAGCTGGGGTGACAGAGGGAGTCGCACCCTCCAAGCCACCCCTCTCTCACTCTGCTCTATGTCCAGTGGTCTCCTGCTCTGCCAAGTCCTACAAACCTCCCACTCTCTGTCCGCTCCTCTCCCGCTCTGCTCTCCGCTGGCAAGGTCCCAGGAGCCTATGGGCGTGGTGAGGCGCGGGTGGCCTCACCTCCCGGATCAGCGAAGGTCCTGGGAGCCTGCGGCCACGGCCTCCATTGCCTCCTGGGGTGCTTCACACCTGCGTATGCAAATTAACCAAACCACCATCTTTGTTGGGTTAATTTGCATAGTCACTCTGATTGGCTGTTGATCGTGGCTTGTGGACATGGCTTGAACGTAGCGGAGGGATGGTTAATTTGCATGTTTCTCTTTTATTATATACAATTGTGTCCCAATTGACTAATTCTATCAGTTTAAATGAAAGTGTCCTCTGAGCAATTTCAGGGAACTTTCCTGAAAATAACACTAATTTCTTTTCCCCTTATTATTCATCCATTCCTCAATCCTATTGCATTAAAATGTGGATCCCACCTGAAGGATGAATCTGAAGGTCACACCCAATGGATGATAGTACAGGGAAATGCAGGAGTCTCCACTCTGAAGACCTGTAGTATAGTTACAATCTCCATGCAAACCCTGGACAAATACCTCTGCACATTTACATGATTGAAAATTACACTTCCAACTTGACTATTATTTTAAGGTTTTCTTGTATTTACATTCAAACCTAATCTGAACTAATGCAGACAAGTTATATAAAATGTGAATAATTATATGTGCACTATGTAGCTCAGAGGTTTATTTTGAGGATTAAATGAGAAAGTGCATGTAAATACAATACCTGGATAATAAGTATTAAATATTTGTCATTATTAATGTTATGATAACATTTTTTGCCTAATGACAATTTTCTTGGTCCAGGTCTATTTGAGGAATTATGATATTTGAGATGTTTCCTCCAACTAAGACATTATAAGAAAAGATATAAATGGTCTTATAGGATCACTATAGTCCTCATACCTAAGGCCATTTCTTTATACTAAGGATCATTTTCTATAAGGAATAAAGGATTGGGGCCTAGACTTCCCAGAAGATACAGTTCTGGTTTCTACATTCCAACTCATCTTTTCCAGTCAGTAAATTAGCTGTCAGTAAATGCTCTTGCTAGTGATAACATTATCATATGGCATTGTCCAGGCTCAAGAATTCAGCCCATTTCAAATGTTATATTTTAGAGTCATCACTTCCTTGCACATTAAACTCATCAGTAAATTATTTCTGAATTATGATATGAAAAGAATTATTTCTGGGGTATGTTCTGAACAAGTCTGTTGATTTTCTCATCTTTGTTACTAAATAATTTGGAAGATAACTTTTCTCTCTACTCACCACAGAGGTAAAATATGAGAAGTACAAAGTGAGTAGTGTTGGATCCTGAGAGAGAGACATTGCTGAGCATTACATAAGCCATGGAAATGGGCATTGAAGAGATGGCATTTCAAATAAGAGCAGGATTTAGATTTACAAAAAAGAAAAATTTTTAAAGGGGGGAATTCTAGATAAAGTGGCCAACAAGTGCAAAAGTATGGGGAGAGAGAGTAAACCAATCCAGAGAGTTGATGTGGAAAAGCAGGTAAAAGTGTACAAAAGGCACACTGAGATTAGGACATGAAGATCCTCAAATGGCAAAGGAAGGACTTGGGGTTGTTACAGTCAGTGAAGAGCAACTGATGGGTGCTGAGCAGAAGTGTGAATGTGCAACATGATGGGTGAATTAGTGGCAGCAGTCTGGGTGGATTAGAAGTAGGAGAGATGAAAACAATGATCTAGGATCCTTTTTTAAAACAGCTTTATTGAGATATAATTCAGATACCATACAATTCATCCATTTAAAGTGGACAAATCAATGATATTTAGTATATTTTCAGGTTGTATAGCCATCGTCACTATCTAATTTTAGAATATTTTTGCTTCCTTCCTAAAAAAATCTTGTACCCATTAGCAAGCAATCCTCATTCTTTCCTCTACTTCTTCAGCTTTAGCAAGCATTAATCTACATAAGTTCTCTCTATATTTGCATATCTGCATATATATGTACTACATATAGTATATATTCTTTCACTCAGAATAATATTTTCAAGGGTCATCCATATTGTAGCATGTGTCTATACTTCATTTCTTTTTAGTTCCAAATTATATAGATATATCACATTTTATTTATTCATTCATCAGTTGGATATTTAGGCTGATTCCACTTTTGTGAAATTATAAATAATTTTATAAATATTCGTGAGCAATTTTTGTGTAAACTTAGGAGTGGAATTGCTAGATTTAACATTTTGAAAAACTGCCAAATTATTTTCCAAAATAGTCACACCATTTTACATCCCTACCACATTTTATGAAGGTTTCAATCTGTTCACATTCTTGCAAACACTTGTTATTGTCTGTCTTTTGGAGTATAACCATCCTAGTAGGTATGAAGTGCTAGCTCACTGCATTTCTCCAGGGACTAATAATGTTGAGAATCCCTTCATGTTTATTGGCCATTTCTGTATCTTCTTTGGAGAAGTGTCCATTAAGATCATTGTGCTGTCTTTTTATTACCGAGCTGTAAGAGTGATTTAGTTATTTATATATTCCAGGTACAAGTCCCTTATCATATATATAATTTTCAAGTATTTACTCTCACTTTGTCTTTCTATTTTCTCAATGAAAATAGAAGCACAAAATTTTAAATTTTAGTTAAGTTCAGCTATTGATCATTTCTTTTTTCATTTTGCTTTAGATGTCTATCCCAGGCATCTATGCCTATATTTGTTTTCTTCTAAGAGTTTTATAGTCTTAGATCTAGTCTATGATCCATTTTGCATTAACTTTTATTACATACATGGCATGAAATAGAGATACAACTACATTATTTTGCGTGTGGATATGAATAGAAAAGCCAGGGGAGAAAGAAGTTTTTAGGGTAAGAAGAGATCTTTTTTGGACATTTGATTTTGTATTGTTCAGGTGAAAATGTACAGAACATCTGAGGAGATGATGACTGATAACGTAATACTGGGCATATTCTTCATAGAAATGCTAATTAAGTGCTCTCCACAAAGAAAATTTCATTTAGAGAAGAACAGGTACAATAAAATAGATTTTTTCAAGTAATTTATTCATTCATTCTTTCAACAAATAATTATGGAGCCCTATTATGTGCCAGAAACTACATAAAGCACCTTGAGTTGGAGGAGGTAACAATAACCATGGTTTGGGCCTTCATGAAACTTTCTATCCAGAGTGGAGAGACAATTACATAAAGAATTGCAGCATAATGATAATCACATGACAAAGAAAGTCTAGGATTCAACAGAAAGCATCCACCTCTGTCATGGTGTGTCAGGAAAGGTTCTGCATAATTTTCTATCTAACCTGAAACCTGAGCAGAGAAAAAAATCAAAGAAAGAGACAGGGAGAGGGATAAAGTATTCCAGATGAGAGCATGGGCAAAGAAAAGATGAGAATTTTGTTCATTTGAAGAAGTACTGAACGATGTCTGGTCCAGTCAGAGCACCAAGTCCTCAGAGAGGTGTGGAAAAGTTAAGCAGTTTACATCAGGAAGTAAATGGTTGGCTAAGCCATTCTCACATCTCCTGATTCCTTCCTTCACCTTATAGTCTGATCATTTGGCCCTTATCATTTCTCATTCACCTGAACTGACACCTAGCTTCAACTTCAGGCTCTGTCTCTCAGAACATCCTGGGTGACTTCTCTTAACCGGCCCCTCTGTTTGGTTGCTGTCTTCATCTACTCCATTTGTTCCCCTGCTAATGCTAAAGAGCCATTGCTAGAGTTTTAGCTTCTCCCTACCACAGGGGCTGGCCAGCTCCCCACAGTAGCTTACCTACTGCAGTGCTGTATTTGTAACCATGGCCTGGGGTTTCCTCAGCTGCTCCTAAAATGCTGTCCCACTGCACCACTAACCCTCTCTCTCTTCTAGCAGAGAGATACTTGCTCCCCCGACCCATCCTCCACTGGATATAGTTTTAAAGGGCAAAGAACTTGGATTTTGAAACAGACAAGGCTGAATCCTAATACGAGCCCTGTAACCATTGGCTATCTGGCCATGGGTGACTAACTTAATCTCTGAGTCTCAGTTTCAAATGAGAGAGATATGCAAAATACCTGGCTTCTGACTGGGATTCAGTTCATGCTGGTTGCTTTAATTTTCACTCTCTCCTAAGTGTACAGTGAAGAGTTTCCCTTCTATACCTCATTTTTCTGCCTGGGCTCTCCATGTAAGGATCCCCTGCTCTGGGATTTGGATCTCTAAATTGCACACCTTTATCTTTCATTCTTCATTGTGTCTTGCCCTTTAATAACACACATAAGTCTCTCCAGTCTCAAAAATACCATTACCTGATGCTTTGCTCCTCTCTCTCCCTGTCTCTGTCCTCTGTACCTCTCCTTTCTGTCTCTCTCCCAACCTTCCACCTCTCTCACATTGCTCAGCTTCTCAAAGGAATTGTCTCTGTTTCCTCACAACCCCCCATTTCCTCACATCCCTCTGTTTCCTCACAACACTCTCTTTTTAATGGCTTACCATCAGGTGTTTTCCCCATTGCTGTTCTGAAACTCTCTGGGAAATCACAAGAACATGTCCATTGCTAAAAATGAATGTTATAGATATAGTTACATATAAAGTTATATATATACTAGAGGCCCAGCCAGTGCACAAAATTTGTGCACTCGGGAGGGGCGGGGTCCCTCAGCCTGGCCTGTGCCCTTTCACAGTCTGGGAGCCCGCCAGCACTGCTGCACTCACCAACCATGAGATCAGCTTCTGGCACACTGACCACCAGGGGGCAGCTCCTACGTTGAGCATCTACCCCCTAGTGGTTAGTGCGTGTCATAGCGACCGGTCATTCCGCTGTTCAGTTGATTTTCATATTAACCTTTTATTGTATAGGATAATCTGTATTACAATATATGTTATATATTGCATTACAAATAATATCACATTTTATATATATACCATATTATGTATAGTACATTTTACTGGTATATCTATCTATCTTAAAAGATGTGCCTTGACATGAAGATAAATAATGAGGAACAAAATCCCTTGTTGGTTGGTATCTTGCTAAGTAGTTGTTGCCTGTTCTGAAAATATACATATGCTTTGTGTCCAGGTTAATGAACTGATTCAGATTCCTGGGTCACCCATAAGAAAATGGTCCAACCCTTGATATGAGGATTAATAGAAACTTCTACAAATGAGTAATAGTTAAAGAATGTGTACCAAAAACAAACAAAGCAAAATAAAAATACAAAGTGAAGTAAAATTTGCCTTGGATGCATGATTTAGGAAAAGAGCATGAAATATATGGCAGATTTAAAAGTTAAGTGAAAAATGGAGGTTCCTGATAAAGAAAGCTTAAGCCAGGAACATCATATTTTCACTGCTATATTTTTAAATTTATTTATTTTTTAATTTATTGATTTTTAAAGAGAGAGAGAGAGAAAGAGAGAGAGCGAAAGAAAGAGAGAAAGGGAGGGGGAACATCGATTTATTCCACCTACTTACGCATTCATTGGTTGATTATTGTATGTGCCCTGACCAGGTAATTTATTGATTTTTAAAGAGAGTGAGAGAGAGAGAGAGAGAAAGGGAGGGGGGAACATCGATTTATTCCACCTACTTATGCATTCATTGGTTGATTATTGTATGTGCCCTGACCAGGGATGAACCCACAACCTTGGCAGAGGATACTCTAACAAATGTGCTACTTGGCCAGGGCTCCTACATTTATTTTTATATAAAAATGATTGAAAATAATTTTTTTTGTTTTGAAAACCTAGCTCCCATCTTTGCATTATATTTTGTCTGGGAAACAGGTATAAAAATAGCTCACTGCCACTTACAGAGAGTAGACTACGGACAACAATGGGATGGAGGCCCTTAGGCATCCTCTATGCCTCAGGATGCCTCCACTGTGCAACACGGGACAGGAGGGAGGCCTGGTGGAGGGAAGAAGCAAGAGGAAGAAGCGAGGGAAGAAGTGAGCTGGAATGTGGAGGAGACAGATGGTGCTGGGTGGGTTCTGAGTGAGTGAGCTGGAGGTAAACTGCTCTTGTCACATCATGCTGAGTACTCACATAGTGGCTTCAGAATAAGTTATCACCACCCTTCAAAGTTCTCATTAGCTCAGCAATGTCAGGTGAAGAGGTTGGGGAACTTCCTGCTGATGCCCAGGGGAGGACTTGATCTGAGCTAAGACACCTTCGGAGGACAGGTTACCAGACTGGGGAGGTCAGAAGTGCTGGCATTTGAATCTGAGTTGATGTAGACACAGCAAACAGACAGTGAGATCAGAGATTATAAATCCAAAATTAGGACCATGGGCAGGGAAGAGAGTTTCTAAGCTGTAGTCAGCATCAGAAAAAAAATGTGAAAATTGTTCCAGAGAGCAATGGAATAAAGCAGAAAAGGTAATTACTGAAAGATCTGAATACCTGCGTTTCACCAATTACTTCATGTGTGATCTTGAATAAGTCATTTAGCTTTTCCACATCAATTTCCTTTTTACCAACTTCTTACTTCTCTAAGCCAGAATTCCTTCAGCTGCAAAATGGATGACAATCCTCCTCATTGGAATGTTTTAAGAATTAAATGAGATAACCCATATAAAGACCCTAGCACATAGTAAAAATTCAATATATGCTCATTGTTCTTCCTATTGTTAACCTTATTGTTATTTCTATCTCATAAGAATTCTGTGCAGACCAATCAAATGCAATAATATGTATGAGCCTGGGGCTTGGCTACACTGTTTCTCAGACCCTACGCTTTGCCACCTGACCTATCACCCTTGTTCCCACTCATTTGATGTCTCAGAAAACATCAACCTAAAGCCATATAACAAGCTACTGACATCCCCAGACACTGATGTCACCAGCAGTGAATTGTCCGAACTAGCAAGATGGCAATCATTCAGAGAGATGAAAGTGACAGAAACATTGAGGGCCACCAGGGCTACCTTGGCTGGAACACCAGTAACATGCTCCCTACTTGCCCCGTTGAGATAAAATCCACTGTGGTCAAGATAAACTCTGCCAATTTCAAGTAAAATAAAATATATGAACACAAACACAGATGCAGAAAAGAATTTAGAGAAATATACCCCAAATTTGATTATTATATCTGGCCAGAAGGACAGCTTTGATTTTATTCTTTGCATTTTCCCAATTTTAAAACTTTGTACAATGCATAGGTATTGGTAATAAATCAGAAAAGTTATAAGGCATAAAAAGTGAAGACTGAGGTCCCTCCAAGTAGACTCTGATGACATGAAGAGAAGAGACATAGACCATATTGTAGAGGGGAGGAGAACAGGGAATTTGAAGCTTCATCTAAAGTAATTTTTTATTCTTGCATCCCTTCTTTCTGTCACTTACCTCCCTATGCTGAATCTATATCACTAGATTATTGTAAAACTATCCTGCAATTTATTTCCTCACTTCCAAACTCTCCTTGAGGCTGTCCCTCCCACGCAGCGAGAGCTCATCCTGCTGCAAACACCATCATTGCCAGCCAGCCTCCTGTTCACTCACTTCTAATGATGTTCTGTCACATCAGATATCACTCAACAGTTGCCCACTGTTCAATATCTTTTCTTAACTATTCCTTTGCTGTATTCTCTTCTTCTCCACTGCCATTTCTCAGTGAAACTTAATGAGGCTTCTGTGTTTCAGCTAAAGCAGGGTCCTCAAAGTGTGATCCCTGGACCAGCCATGTCAGCACCACTTGGGGACCTAAAATGCCATTATCATGCATTTCACAGAATCAGAAACTATCTTTTCTTCAAGCTGTCTAGGTGTTTCTGATAACATGGCTGAAGTCTAAGAAACAAACTTTAAGCACTGAGCTCGACTGACCTGCTGTCTCTCTTCAAATCTTGCTTGGTCATTCACAGCTCGCCGCCTTAATACATGGTATGGGGGCTTTGTAATGAATCAACTCGGTAGGATAAACTGCCTTTTCCAGAATTTCCTTACCTGTAGGCTTCTGGTTAGGCTTGGCCACAAGAGATTTACATGCAAGATTTGGAGGGTGGGAGTGAAGCAGCAGTCCTTTTGCAGCTCACACATGTCCTCACTCATCTGCTGATTCACTTCGTGGGTAGGAGGAAGCATCTGGGTCTGCAATTGTTCCACCTAGTCCTGAATCCTCCTTCACCTTCTCTAACCCCTGGGCCAGATGGGCTTTCGTTCACACCATTAAGATCAAAGGCAATGAGAACCATGAGCTCAGTTTGTGGGTTTCACCTTGTCTTTGGTCCCCCTATCTTATACCCATCTTCTCCTCCCCAATGTATGCCCCCAAAATGCCTATCTCCTGCATCAGATGCAAAGACAACAGACTTATATCATGACTGTAAGTGAGGTAGATGTCTCTTCCCCTACAGAAAAGGTAAAGGGCTGAGGCATAGGGAAAGATTCCCTTGACCCCCATCACAGATCTTACTAAATCCCCAATTTATCATCTACACTATTGCAAGCTCATGAAAACTCATCTTAAATCTGAGATCCAGGAAGTCTTATAGATTAATCCTTTCTAATTTACTTTTTCTTTTCTAATTCTGAAAGACATGTTGTCCTCCTTTGTGTTCTGTCTGGTAATCATTCACAAGCTGTTTCACATATCCTTGTTTTGTCTCCACTTCCAGATTATGAGCAACAATGCCAGCAATCACATGATCTTTTGCCCTGTCCATGCTCACCCCAGCACCCAATAAAGAAAATTCTATTTAATATGTTTTGTAATGTCACCTTTCCCTAGGCTTCATATATTTCCTATAAATTCTTCATCACTCCCAGCATGTCATATCTAGGCTGATAATATTCAAATATATATCTCCTATCCTGACCTCTTTCCTGAACTTCAAGCCACATATCCAATTGCCTACTGGACATCTCCATAGGGATATCCCTCAGGTACCACATTTTCATCCCACAAGACAAAAACTGAAGTTGACATTCAGCCAAACCACCATCCTTTTGTTTTCGACATAAGAGAATTGCACTTCCATCCCAGTTGGCCAAACTTAAGCTATGACTTTGGTGTTATCCTAGATGCCTCATGCTTTTTTTCACCCTATATCCAATCCTATTATTGAATCACTAGGTTGTTCTTCCGTTATTATATCCATTCCTTTCCTTATATCAGGTATAATGTATATAATGGTTAAAACAATGGACAGCAGAAATAGGCTCAGGTAGACTTGAATTCAGTTTTACTGATGATGACTTACTAGCCTTGGGTTCCTCATCTGTAAAATGGAAAAATAATGGTATCTATTGCAAATGATTGTAATGTATATTAGCACAGACAATTCTTATGAAACCATAGATAGTCCCTGCCACATGGCAGATACTCAATAAATATTAGCTATTATGAGTCTTTCTGATATTACTCTAAGCCAGGTCACTCTTTCCTTGGTTATATCTTAGCCTCCTAATTGGTTTCCTTGCCACCGCACTTTCTTCTCTCTCTGAATTATAGATGTAGAATTTATAAAATGTCATAAGTAATTTCTAAAATGCCACTAATTAGTCCCTAAAATTCCACATATATTTTACAATGGTATTTTAAGTATATTAATGTTTCAGATGGGATCAAGTTGATTAACAAATTTATAAGGTCTGAATGCCAAGAGTCTGTGGGTTTGGCACAAACCCTCGATTCTCGCTTTTGGAATTTTAAGTAAGTGACAACAGTGCACACAGACTTCCAGGAACACCACTGAAGGCCCCCAAAATTACATAAGGTAGATATGTAATCCTGCTACTGAGTCATAAAACAGGTCTCTTTTTCTAGGGCAACATATGGATGTGTGTGACTTTTCTACGTCACTCAGATTGGAATGTCCTCAGATTGCGGTAAGAAGATTCATCATATCCTTATGAAGAGATATGCCTTCCTGTAGCAATAAATGGCTCTGACCAAGACAGACAGGCTTAACAGCCGCACAGCAGATGGCCCTCAGTCATGTTTTAGGTAACTGCTTCAATTGAATATTATAAAATTGGATGAAATTCTACCAATTTCCACTTGCAATTACAAAAGTGTAGAGTGAGAAATGTAAAAGGGTTAGTATTTATTAAAGTGAGTACCCTTAATATAGTCTTCACTTTCTATTTCTAAAAAACTCTATGTTTTCTTATAGCATCAGAGCACTTTATTTGTATCTCTAGTGAGCTCTGTCTGTATTAGTAATATATGTATGCTGCCTACCTTCCCTACCAGACTGAGTGACTTGAGAAGAATTCTATGTCTGATCCATCCTTTTATTTGCAGTCTCTTACCTACAGTCTGTACTCACTGAGTACTCAATTGATGAACAACCAGATGAATAAATATGCCATTGAAATTTTCATAATGAAATCATACTTTATAATGAAGTGGAACAAGTCACTATATAAAGGTGCTCTGTGGAAAATTGTGATGTATCATGCCAAATCTCCTCATTGTTTGTGATATATTTCCTATATCAAGTTTACTTAATTTAATACAATTCAAAAATGTATAGATTGAGCATCTGCTAACTTTCCATTTACTGCTGAGGTGCGGAAATTCAAAGAAGAATGAGACATGCTCCCTGTGGCAAATTTCATTTTCTGTTCTTTTTACACTGTGATTTACTGATGCTCTTCCCACAGAGTGGTGGTGTCTATGTCCCCCCCCCCCCCCCCGACGATGAATCTGAGTGGGATTTTTAAAGTATATTTTTATTGATTTTTAGAGAGAGAGGAAGGGAGAGGAAGAAAGAGAAACATCATTCATATGAAAGCAGAACATCAATCAGTTGCCTCCTACACACCCCATACCAGGGATTGAGCCTGCAACCTGGGCATGTGCCCTGACCAGGAATTGAACCAGCAACCTCTTGATGTATGAGACAACTCCCAACCAACTGAGCCACACCAGCCAGGGCATGAGTAGGATTTTTTTTTTTTTTTTACTGCTCCTTCCAATAGAGCACAGTGCAAGTGATGTGATCTCTTACTCTAGGTCACATGAAGGATTCAGCTTCTCTTGCTCTCTCCATCAGAACACTCCCCAGCTTGGGAGCCAGCTACCATGGAATAAGGAGGCCCAAACTATTCCATATGGAGAGTGGAAAAACCACACTATAGAGGTCTATATGAAGAGGAACTCAGGTCTTCTGATGAAGGCACAAAATCAACCACCAGACATTGAGTGGCAAGCCTTTTGGTTTCTCAACCTTGACATTTTGGGAAGGATAATTTCTTTGAAGGAAGGAAGGTCCTGTGTATTGTAAGATACTCAACAGCATCCCTGGCCTTCACCCACAAGAGCAACACCCACCAAAGTATGATAATAAAAAATGATTCTATACATTGCCAAGATCCACTGGGGGTGAGGCAGAAAACATCCCCCGTTGAGAAACACTGCTTTTGATGATTCCAGCACTCAGCCTTTGAGTTGCCCCAGCTAATTTCATGTGGAGAAGAAATGAGCTGTCCTCAATGAGCCCTGCCCAAATTGGAGATTTATGAGCAGAAATGACATTGTTGTTATTCTGAGCCACTAAATTTTGGAATGATTTCATACAAAACATTAGATAATAGGAAGAGTCCCTCACTTCAAGAAACTGCTTTTCCCTTTGAGGGTGAAAAGCAGCTACATAACCAAATAGTCAGCATTCTACAACATTAGCTTATAGAATCTACTATAAACATTGGCTGGTGAGGCACTCCTTGAACAGATGTATGTGTATAAGAGAGATTGTGTATATATACACAGAGAGGCAGCTCTCTGATACTGAAGTCTTGGTCTGTGGTCATACTGAGCTATTGGAGCATTTACATTAACCTAATTTTAATATATATATATATAATTATATTGTCTTCCTAATTTGTTCATGCACTTTCAACTGGAAGTGGTGAACACCGGATTCTTAAATAACTCATTATTAAGGTCGCCTACAGTAACACACAGCTTGTTTTCCAGTAAGCTACATTAGATGACTCAGCCCCAGATTATTTGGAACAATTGTGAAATAATGTTCTGAATAGAGCTGTGGCAGGGTCATGTTTAGTCTGCCTACCACTTATAATTTATCTTCAGATATCAAGGAAAAAGACTAGGTACAAAGTGTAGATATGCAGCAGCTCAATAAAAATTATACCTGCTAAATTTAGACTTTTTAATAATTTAAAATTAAGATAAGACATGATATTTCACATACCTAGAATTTATTATTTTACATAATTATAATGACCAATGTGAGCTCTAGAGTGGAAGCTGTGTCCCATTTATCTTAATGGCAATGGCTACTTATTGAATCCTTACTCTTGAACACTGTGCAGTACCCGTATATGCTCTGGTGTTAATCCTCGCCACCGACCAGCAACTGCAGTTTCAGAGAGGTTAAATGACTTGCCCAAAATGCTCCTGCGATTTGAAGGCTTATCTCTCTGACTCCTAAACCTATTGTCTGTCCACAACACCTGCTCCTTTTATCTTTGTGTCCTCACTAGTCAACATGATGTATAGTACATAGATAGATCGTCAAACAAGTTTGTAGTTGTTGATTAAAAATAGCTTTGAATCATAATAAACATAACAGCTCTGTATAGAAAAAAAGACAATATAGCAAATGCATCATTATGATGGTCAATCCGTTTGTTGTCACTTAACAGAGAAATTACCAAATAAGTGAGTATTCTAGATGCTAAGCCAACTGAGTTGGCTGGATTCTGTGCAGTATACTGATTGCCTAGCAATCAGCCACTGGATGACAAAACTCGTCTCCTATGTAGAAACAGCCTAAAAGGGCCTGCTCTACAAAGTCATTTCCAGTTTTTTAAGGGAATGTTGTTTCAGAAAAGTGAAATAGAAGTCAACATAAGCTCTTTCTCATAAGGAAAGTGACAAACTGGTTAAGAGAGGCTGAATGTGATGACTACCTGACTAAAATATGTTGCATGTAATAAAGCTAACTGATAAAATTAATTGCAGTTGGATTGTGGCTTGTTATTAACATAAGGTAATGACCATAAAATGTGAATAAATAAATGAATAAATGATATATAAATCATGAAAATAATAGCCAAAATACTCATAGGCATTGTCAACTGACATCAGACAATATAATTGAAAAACGAACTTGTTATGAGAATATGTACACATAGATCAATTACAAACAATAGTTATTAATATTTCAAATTGGCTGATAAATGATTATTTGAATTAAGCCTTCTTTTCCCTCTCAACTGCTTCCTGTTTCACATGGATTGCTATAAACTTTAGATTTAGACTTAAGTACCATGATGGGTGTGTATGCACATGTGAGAAATAAAGAGAGAAAAAGAGAGGCAGAGAAAGAAAAGGAGAGAGAGACTGGGGTGGGGGGAGAGAGGAAGGAAGAGAGAGAGAGAGAGAGAGAGAGAGAGAGAGAGAGAAGACTAGCCTGAGAAGAGCTCCTTCCAGTTACACTCTCAATTTTCCATAACCTTAGGGTCTTTCAGGTAACTTATGGCCCTGACCTCATAGTTTGAAGCTACACAAACCAGAATCTTTGCACCTCAGCAGGAAGCAGCAGCTAAACCTCTCCTTTTTTGCTGAAATAGCAAAAGGTGAGGAGGCAAGACAGGCTTAATAGTTCTCAACAGGAGGTGTTACAGATTCTTAGTGTGTGTTTGGAGATGTGTGGGGGCTTTGGAGTTGCCACAGTGACGTGGAGCACCAATAGCATTTAATGGATGGAAGTCAGGAAAGAAAAACTTTCTGCAACATATAGGCCAGTTTCCAAGGAAGAATTTTCCTGCCCCAAATAATATTACTTTGAGAAATATTTAGCCACTTCTCTTTTGGAAATTTCACAGGCACTTGTTAAATAGCAGCAAAGAAAACCAAATGCTAGTCTAGTCATAATTACATATAGGAAATGCACCAGGATTTGGCTGAAAATATTTTTCTGATCTGAAGCAAAGAAAATCCCTTATGGCCACTTCTAACAATAAACTCTAAATTCATTTCAATTTAGGGACAGCACCTGAGTCACTACAGGCATTAACATTTCAAAGAAGAAAGCCAAGGAAAACAAACAAATGCTAAGATTCTGTTCACCCCCAAACTACCCCTGCTCAGACAGTAAACTTGGTTGAACCTGAGATAGATTAACAGAGGGAACCAGGTGGGTAGTGAGGAGAAAAACTCACTTGAAAGTGCTAAAAAATGTCCCCTTGCTCCTCCCAGTCTTGGGGGAGGTTGTGGTTCTTGCGCATTTCTGGAAGACAATTAATGTTGTTCACTACCAGGTGGGCTGAGGAATTAGCAGATGGCAACAGGATGGCTGCAAAAGAGAAAAGAGCTCTTGCAGATGGTGTCCTTACTCCTTCCTGTGTTTGTGTTTTTGGAGGGGGAAGAAAGGGAGGGAGAGAGTTGCAAGAGAGCGCACTTGTGCTGCAAACTTCCAAAGTATTTATTCTCATGCCTTCTCTACAGTCACCACTTATTACCTTTCATCACATATCACAGAGGAGAAATCAAGCAGGAAACAGAGAGAGGACAAGAGGAAAAATTCTGTTAACATGTACAACTATAAATTCACCACCCTGTAGAATTACCCTTCCTGGACTCGAAGCCTGTTAATGCAGTCAATTTCCCCTGCATTATCCTTCTCCAGGTGAAATAAGCTAATTACTGTAACTTTTTTCTCCTAGGCCATTATTTTTCAATGTTGGGCAATTATTTTTGGTGCTTGACTTCCCGCTATATACATTTTGCTCATCATGTGATTCTGCGACATTACAGGTTGGTCACAATATTCAGATAATGGTTTGTGAGATGGGAGCTGCCTGCACTGGTAATCTCCTTTTAGATGACACCACCATCTCCCTTGGCAGTCTCATCCAAGGCAAAAAAAGGTAGTTAATGAAGCCAGTCCTCCATGAGCAGCTTCTGCAGTGTGGGCCCAGGTTCCTACCATAATGAGCAGCCACAGCCATTAATTGGACTGCAGGTCTCTGAGTTTTCCAAGCCTGCTTCTTTAGCTCCTGTTGTCATTGTAACAATGGCAAGTTGTAAGTTCTTTGCAAACTATTGCCTCCCACAAAAGAGATCCTGGGAAGTTCATCCCCAAGGATTGCTATCTACTTCCTTTTCCTATGCTGGCTTTGGGTGACAGTTCTTCAGAGCATTTCCTCTGCCTGCCTGCACTTGGCTATCAGAAAGAGAAGAAAATGATAAAGGCCATTGAGTTAGGTGGATACCTTTAGGTATTACCCATGATTCATTCACATATTCATCTGTCCATTCATCAATTTAGTAAATACATATTAAGGAACTACTATGGGCCAATCCTAGGATAGTTACTAGATACAAGGCAAATGAGATCAATTTGTGGTCCTATAGGAGCTCTAGGAGAGAAGGTCAAGAATTGGAATTCAATAAGTCTATTATTTCGTAAAATGTATAAGGTCCCATGGGAATGCTGTCTTCCTGGAGGGTCAAGATCAGAAAAGCTCATAAGAGTGTACTGTTAAACAGTCCTGAAGGATAACTAGGTGTGACTATCAGGGAACAAAAGGTAGGAGGAACTATACCATAGAGAAGATAGAGCCCATACAAAGGCACAGGAACATGAGAGAACACTCCCAGGTGCCAGGTAGATAGGAAAACTGTGGCATACAGTGCAGGTGGGGTATGGCAGTCATGAATGTGGGGATAGAAAGGCCAAAGGAGTTAGGACTTAACTAAAAACTAGTTAAGAACCAGCATAGCAAACTGCCACCCTAGTACAAGTCACTCAGCTGCCTTAGTCTAGGGCAGAGGTCGGCAAACTGCGGCTCCCAAGCCACATGCGGCTCTTTGGCCCCTTGAGTGTGGCTCTTCCACAAAATACCATGTGCGGGCGCAGTGTGATTGAAACTTCGTGGCTCATGCGCAGAAGTCGGTTTTCGGCCTGGGCGAGTCTATTTTGAAGAAGCGGCCTTAGAAGAAGTGGGGGGTGTCTGTCGGTAGGGCGACGGGAGACAGGGCACAGGTGGGCCGCAGGATATGCAGCGCGGGGGAGGCGCCCACGATTCATGCTCGAGTTGAGTGAGCCAGTCAGTCAGTCAGCAGTCTCATTGTGCAGTGGTTAGTGCTAGTCGCGTCCGCAAATTGCGCGCGGTGACAAAAGTACCTACTGGAAGCATAAAGTTACCTGTATTTTTCCAACCAGCTGCAAATCCTACAGGTATTTTTGTCATCAATTTAAGAATTGTAATTATTTTGTGTTGGTGGCTTTATTATTATAAAATGAAACATTTTTTTAGGTGCCCTGTTTGACATGGCTACAAAGAAGAAGCAAACTACCTATATAGTTTAAGTTTAAAAAATTTGGCTCTCAAAAGAAATTTCAGTCGTTGTACTGTTGATATTTGGCTCTGTTGACTAATGAGTTTGCCGACCACTGGACTCTAGGGTACTTGGATTCAGAATAGGGAACTAGGGTGCAAGGAAACAGACTTTCCTTTCCTCACAATTTACCTGTGGCTCTCCCTGCATTATAATGTAAAGAGTGCTACTGCCTGGTAGACAATGGGCTTAGTCTTCTCAAGCAACTAACAAACACAGGCAGGAATTTAAGTTGCTCTTCATGGAGGAAATGTGTTGCTTTGGCTACCTAGAACCCAGTCCCCTTCTTTTATGGTATTATCACCCCACATTTTCTTTGGAGAATCACCCTATACCTACTTTCAGTCCATGTGTGGTTCCATTCCTGCAGAAGTGAAGTCTGTTACTCAGCTTGGTATCCTACCCACAGTCACCCTAGTCACAGTGACTGGTTCTGAGATAGGCATCCAGCCCAAGCTGATCCAATCAAGATAAATCCCAGGGCTAATTCAAGAGCTGCCTGGAATGTTTGTTCTCTTGTTTGTTTGCCACTGGATACAAACATGGGAACATTTAAGGTCTGGAGTTCCTTCCAGTTATCTTGCTAACTTTAGGGAACTTGAGAATAAACTCAACACAGTAAAAAGCAGAGTCAGGAAATGGAGAAAAACTAAGTCTCCCTGACATATCTTGAGCCTCTTGGATCAAGCCTCAACTGAATCCTGGACTGCCTAGAAATGTATGTCCAAAAATCATTTTCCATTTTATTAAAGTCAGTTTGAGTTGAATTTCCTATCATTTGATACTGAAAAAATATCCTTAGTGATATAATGCTAAAATTCTTCAAAAAATAGCTTTTTAAAAATATAGTGTCTCAGGGGATAGACTATATTGAACACTGAGCAGGTGAAAAGTAATTGAAAGGATCCATAAAACCTGTTTTTCAGGTCTGGCTTTGCCACTTACTACTCATATAGTTTGGGACAAATTACTTCATCTTTCTGAGTTTCAAATTCTCTATATCGAAAATACAGGTAATAATTCTAACCCCCTCCTCATATCACATCCTTGCAATAAAAATCAAATAAAATTATGGAGGAGCAATTTATCAGATCTGGAATGTTAAGTGAGTAAAATGGCTACTAAAGTATTCTTTTTGTTTTTAAAAGTAAGCCTTTAAAGATGTTAGTTTCACATTAGGAATCAGTCTCATTTCTCCAGTTGTCTTATAGTTCTAAGGATATTGATAGCCAACTAGCACCTGCTATAAATCATCAGGTTCCTAAAACCTAAATGGAAATCATCATTACCTCAGGTCAAGAGCCAGCTAAACTGAAAAACACACTGTGCCCATGGTAACATGGTACGTGTTAATTGGCAATATGTTGGCAGTCAGTTGGTCCAAGGAAGATAATGTAAGAAAGCTATGTCTAATATCTACTTAGAGATCCTGAGAAGGTCCAAAAATATCAGCTAATAAAGAAAACTGAACAAAATAAATCTAATTGACTTTGCCTTTCAGGTTGTTACCCATGTTTTCTTTCTCTCTTTTTTTTTCCTCAACCTGGTTGCTGTGGTGATCTGCCGCAGAGTGATAAAGCTTTGCTTGAGTACTAGTATATTCTATGTCAACCAGAACTGCCAAAGCCCTTCTCAGTCACCCAGTGTTTCTCAACAACCAGCCCATGCAACCGATTGCCTTCAAAATAAGTATTAAGGATCTTGTACAAATAAAAAGGGGAAATTTGAACACAGAGATATGTATAGAGGGAAAACAGCCTGATGGTACAGTGAGACTGCTTTATACAAGCCAAGGAACCTTAGGGGCTACCAGACACTAGGAGAGAGACATGGAACTTATTCTCCATCACAGATCTCAGAAGGAACCAATCAGGCCAACACCTTGATTTCCCAGAACTGTGAGAACATAAATGTCTGTTGTTTAAGCCACCCAGTTTGTGGTACTTTGTTCTGGCAGCCCAGGAAAATAATATAGTATTCCTCCAATGAACTTCAGAAATAACTAGGTACATGATTGGATTCTTGCAGTCACACAGAAGGGATTCTCAGATTATTGTAATTTAGACATCAAAGGTGGGGGAGAAAAACTTAGTTACATTCAGAGAGATGAATTTCTATTGCATTCAGAGTGGAGCACTCCAGCTCCCTTATTGTATCAAAGGAGTTACTTTTGTGACCCAGCCAGAATGGAACTCTTTCATGGCATATAATACAATATAGTACAATACAAACTCCTTCCTGGTCAATTTTACTATCTCCATTATTCCTAGCAAGCTGTTGCCATTTAATATTAAATAAATATCCTATGAATTATACCTACTTCAAGGCCTTTCTATATTTGGCATTTCCAAAAATACCCCTTCCATCTGATTCCAAAAGTGACCAAAGATGCCTGCCTGCAGAAGATCTAGGCAAGGAAAATAAAGTCCTAACAATCTTGGAAGAGTGTTAAGAAGGGATGAGGTTGTTCAAGGTGTTCAGTGATCTAGAGATAATATTGAGCACATTCTTCTGACGCTTGCTTTTTCACTTGGCAATATATCAAAACTTTTCTCTGTGTCAATAAATATTCCTCTACAACATGATTTTTAATATCTACAGGGATTCCATTGTCAGGAAGTACATTCCATAATTCACTTAACTAATCCTCTACTCCTGAGATAAGTCAATGAAAAAAATCCAGGTAGTGAGTTGAATCCAGAGGTGTGTATGCCCTAAGGACCAGCATTGTGATAATCTCTTTTGTATTCCTCTATAAATCTCTTCATGGTGCATTCTTTGTCTAAGAAAGTGCCCCAGGAAATCTAACTCTCTGGTCTGTGGGCAATTCTAGGGCACTGAAAAAACAAACAAAACTGTTATCAAGCTTCTGAATATATCAACCATCCATTCACTCAGAAAATAAATGTTTATTTTGCACTTAACCAATGCCAGACACTATTCTGGCACCTGGTAATAGAGCAATGAGCAAGATAGATATGGCCCCTGCTTTCTTGGACTTAAACTTTAGAATAAACATATGAAATAAATACATTCAAATAGCTGCTACGAAGGAAGGAAGATAGGTGAGTGAAAGGAATTGATAAAAAGAGAAAAATTTAGATGGAGAGAAATGAAGTAGCATATTAACTGAGACCTGAAAGAGGAGATGAGCTGTCCATGTCAAAAGCCAGTGAAAGCATCCCATGTAGAGAACACAGCTGGAATAAAGGCATGATGTGGGAAATAATATGACATGTTCAAAAAAATAGATGTTATTCAGAGTGGCTGGATAGAGTGAAATAATGGGTGACATAGAAAACTTCATGAAGTAAGCAAGTGCTGGATGTAGCAGTTGTCCCAGGACATGGCAAGACAGCAGGACTTTCCTCCAAGGACAGTGAGTACAGCAAACAGCTAGTTGGGAAGGTTTTAATTTGTGAGTGTTGCGTGTCAGATCTGTTTTAAGAAGCCCCTTCTGGCTGCAGTCAATAGGAAGCATAGGTTATAAAGAAGCATAAGAGGAAGCAGAAAGAGACCAGCTAGCAGACTACTGCTGTGGTCTAGTGAAGAGAGTTTTTGCTACCTTAGACTGAGTTGATGGCTGTAGAAATAAAAAGAACTGAACTGGTTCAATATACTTTTTGATAATAGTATAAGCAGGACATACTGGTAGAATGAGTAAGGGTAGACAGGTTAAAAGAAAGAAATCAGGGATGACCACATTTTATCATGAAAATTTTCGAGCTCACAGAAATGTTGAATGAATTGAATAATGAATACCTATATACTCATGATGTAGGTTGCACAGTTAACATTATGCTGTATACTTGATCACATAATCATCCAGTTATTTTATTCTACTGTCCATGCATCAATCTATGTTATTTTTTTATGTTCTTAGGGTGAACGAAAAAAGTTGAGAACATCAAAACATATCCCTCCCTACCCCCTACTACGGTATGCATGGTATTAACTAGAATCAATATGTGGTTTGGGTTCTTCTATTTTTATAGAAAAATTGCATGCAATGAAATGCAAGTCTTAAGCATACCATTTAATGAGTTTTGAAAAATGCATGCACTTATGTAGTCCTGACCCAGGGTTTTAAAATGTGACACTATTCTCTTCTTTAGATAAGTCTGTAGTCTGGCTGCTGTCCAAGGCATTCTTGAATGTTTAGCAGCATCCCTCTCCTCTACCCACTGCATGTCAATAGCACTACATACACCCTCTCCAGTTGTGACAACTAAAAACATCTCCACACTTCCAAAAGTAACCTGAAGGTTAAAATTGCCCCCAATTGATAACTAGGTCCCTAATTCCTACCAAGATATAGAACTTTATCATCACCCCTTATACATCTTCCCAGTAAATGCCCATCCCTCTCTCAGAGCTAACCAATATTCTCATTTTTTGCCACATAGATTAGTTTTGCTTGGTCTCAAACTTCATATAAGTGAACTCATACTGTATGTGCTCTTTTGTGAAACAGAGATAACCAATATTCTCATTTTTTTGCCACATGGATTAGTTTTGCTTGGTCTAGAACATTATATAAGTGAACTCATACTGTATGTGCTCTTTTGTGAAAGGCTTTTTCAATAAGCATGTTTTTGAGATTCATCCACGTTGCTGTGTACAGCAATAGTTTGTTCCTGTTTATTGCTCAGCATGAATGTACCTGAGTTTGTTTAGTCATTCAGTTGTAAATGGACAGACAACTGGGCTATTTACAATTTTATATAGTTTTAATAAATTTGACATAAACATTCTTATATAATTCTTTATATGGACTTGTTTTCATTTCTCTGGGCAGAAACAGAAATGCTAAGTCATAGGATAAGTACATGTTGTTAAGAAATTTCCAGACTTTCTTGTAAAGTAAATGTAGATCATTTTACACTCTCATCAACAATATATGAGAGTTCCAGTTCCATAATGCTTGTCAACACTTGGTGTTTGTCAATAACTTTAATTTTAGCTATGTTGGTGAGTGTTCATCATATCTTGTTAAATGTATTTCTAATGATGTTATACTTATTTTATTTTAATAGTAAATTTTAAATTCATCTCCTCTTTTATGCAGTTAAATATAGGAAATGCAATTGATTTTGTATGTTGACCTTGTATGTTCCATAATGCTTGTCAACATTTGGTGTTTGTCAATAACTTTAATTTTAGCCATGTTGGTGAGTGTTCATCATATCTTGTTAAATGTATTTCTAATGATGTTATACTTATTTTATTTTAATAGTAAATTTTAAATTCATCTCCTCTTTTATGCAGTTAAATATAGGAAATGCAATTGATTTTGTATGTTGACCTTGTATCCTGAGACATTGTTAAATTCACCTGTATCAGTTTTAGTGGTTTTTTGAAGGTTCATTAGTCTTTTCTACCTTAACATGTATGTCATCTGTGAATAAAGACATATTTACTTCATTTCTTATCTGTGTGCCTTTTATTTCCTTATCTATTTTTATTGAAAATCTAGAATTTCCATTAAAATGTTGATAGAAGTGGTGAGAGTGGACATCCTTACCTTGTCGGTGGTCTCAGGAGAAAGTATTTAATATTTCACCATTAAGAAGGATGTTAACTATTAATTTTTCATAGATGCCTTATTCAGAATAAAAATTTCCCTGAATTCCTCAAATGCTGAGAGTTTGTTTTTTTAATCAATGAATAGGTGTAAATTTTGTCAAACGTTTTTTCTCTAGCTATTGAAATCGTAATATGCTTTATCTGCTTTATTCTATTAGTATGATGAGTTATATTGATTGACTTTTTAATATTAAACCAAACATTACCAGGGATAAATTCTACTTGGTATTGTCCATTTTATGTGCTGTTGGATTTTATTTGCTAATATTTTAAGGATTTTTGTATCTATGTTCATGAGGTACATTGGATAATAATTTTATTTTTTGTAATGTCTTTGCCAGTTTTATAATCAGGGTTTTTCATAGTTTTTTTTAACTTGTGCAAATGGTTGAATAATCTTCTAAGACGGGAAAGACCAGCAAGAACATGTGTGGGAAAGTTGGAAATCAAGAGCTCTGACTTAGACTTGTTTAGTTGAAATCCAAGGGAAAATGTCAAGTAGATAGTTGTATAAATAAATTTACAGCTTAATGGAAATGGCTGGTGAGTTATGTGTGAAAGTTATCAGTATCTAGATGATGTTTAAGTCCACTGAAATGGATGAGACAACCTACTATAAAAGTGTAAATTGGAAAGAGAGCTGAGGAGAAACTCTGAGACACTTTAACATTTAGAGATTAGTTAGGGGAGTAGGAGACAATAAAAACTGAGAAAGAACAGCCTGTAAGGAAGAAGGAAAATAAGTAGCTTATGGTTCACAGAATCCAAAAAAAGAAGGTGTTGCATATTGACTGCTGCTGAGAGTTTAATAGATAAGGACAGAGGAGTGACAATGGATTTGACAACATGGAATCATTGGTGACATTGATATTAATCTTTCAGGGGGTCAGAGGAGGGGTAGAGTGAAGGTAGATTGGAGTGAATTAAAAAACAAATGGAAAGTGAGACAAAGGTGAAGGAAAGTATAGCCAACTTGCTATAGATTTTTTTTCTGTGAAGAGTAGCATAAAAATAGGGTGGGAGGAGATGAGGAGTCAAAAAAACAATGAGAAGAAAAGTATTCCAACCTTCAAGGTAGGTAAGTAAGACAAAACAAAAGAGAGGACAATTTCACTTAAATTATGTGTGATAGTGGAGGGAGCTTTGGACTAAGGATCAGACCAGGGTTTTACTTCCAGCTTTGAAGTTAATCAATTACATGACCTAGGGCAGGTCATTTTCCTGTCTCTGAGTTACAGTTTTCTCATCTGTAAATTGATGTCTGTTGGACTAGATATGAAAAGAAATAAAAGACAGTTTAAATATTTCTCAACTTCTGTGACTTCTCTGACAGGCCTCATAATGAAATTGGTCTCTAATTTGTTATGCTTGCCTCTTAAGATTTATGGTAATTTTGTTTTATCTATTGTGTCTCCTCATCGTTTGGTCTGTTTTGTATCATGTAAGTAGTATTAAAATGGGAGCCCAAGTCTACTTGATTAATCTACAAAAGGAGCTACACAAAGCCCTCACTGGTGTGGCTCAGTTGGTTGGAGTGTCATCCCACACACCAAAAGGTTGTGGGTTCGATTCCCAGTTAGGGCACATACCTAGGTTGCAAGTTCGATTCCTGTCGAAGTCCATATAAGAGGCAACCAATTGGTGTTTCTCTCACATCAGTGTTTCTCTCTATATATCCCTTCCTCTAAAATCAATAAAAACATCCTAGGGTAAGGATTAAAATTATATATATTTTTAAAAAGTTATACAGAAAGAATTCTACTTATGTGAAAATAAGTTAAGAGGAAAAATAAGGCCAGCATGAGAAAGTTTCAAGAAAAGAGTGGATACATAGCCAAAGGAATTTCCTAAACAGAGAAAAAACAGCCACAGATGTTTTTGTAGATCCATTATAGTCTCCACAGCAAGTGAGAAGAGAGATGATAGGGTACTTGAAGGTTAATCACAATCATCCAATCACATCTTGGTAGATGAAGCACATTTGATAAACTGTAATAACTAGTCACTAAAATAACTAGGCCACATCAAATTATCTTGTTTGTTAAGATAAATATATTAGATTCACCATTTTACTAAATCCATGGATTGATATTTAACTAATTAAACTCATCTCTTCTAAATGAAGTGATTGTGTTGATGATGTAGTGCCATATAAACAGGAGAGGTTGATTTGAAAAGAAACAAAAATTAAATAGACTTGTCTACAAAGAATATGTATATTTAAATAGATTCAGAAGTCAAGCCATCATCAGGGATCTATTGAGCTTCTAAAATTCCATGTTTTGAGTTTCTACCTTTATTAGACAGTAGGGGAAACAAATAAGAGAAAATGATTCCTGTACTTATGTATATTCTAACTGAATTGAGGACACAGAACACAATAGTGACTATAATGAATAATATAGCTTTATGCCTAATTTGGAAAATGAATAGAAAATTAGTATTTGTACAGAAGAACCAGGGTATTATAGGGCAAAGATATCAGGGGAGTCTCATGGAAGATGTCGATTTTAACTACATTAGAGGCAGAATTAAAAATTAGAACTTATTTGCTTCAAGTGACAAAATCCAACATGAGGTATATTAGGCATAAACTGAAATTTGTAGAAGTCACAAGTAATCAAAAGAAGATGGGCAACTAAATTGGCAGGTACAAAAGTACCTTCAGGACTCTTTCCCTTCTTTTTCTCTTTTCTACTGCTTTTGGTTTCTCAATCTCAAGTCTCAATTCTTCTCCAGTGGAAGCTCAGAGAACGAGACAAAGAAGCAAAGAGTAATGGAGTAATTTGTAACATAATTAGTGCCAGAAACAGTGGTGTGCTAGTAAATCTTTAAAAACCAGTTCTCTAATAAAGAAAAAAAAAAGACCTGATTTGTAAAATTTGCCTGTTTCTATGGCATACATACTCCTCCTTTGGCTGAATTCAAGCTACCAATAGTTTAACAACTGGCTGGCAAAATTCCTACAAATTTAAAATGTGCCTCTTATGAGCTGGTATGAGCTGACTCCAACACATCATAAACGCTATAAAGCTGGAAAAATATTTTTAAAAATTAATGTAACACCTACCATCCCAGTCTGCTTTCCACTTGGGCACAGTTTCCCTAAACAGGTGGAGCTGGACCTGGAGTCCAGGGTACAGCATTCCAACTGAGCTAAGGAATCTCATTAGTTTGAAGATATAGAAGGGGCTGGAATCTAAACAACATCAGTAAATAGGAGGGACCTTTGTAAAAGTGAGCCCCAGAACTCTAGGTGGGGTATTCTGGTGGGTCCTTGCCTGAGAGCTGCACTGTTCATGTGCAAGGAATGAGTACACAACTTTACAAGAAAGGAACTGTTATGAGGCTGAGAGTAGAACACAGATACTAAACGTCAAGCTGAGTTATGACTTACGTGAGACTTCTGGACACCTCCTTACACTCTATTAACACCTCATTAGCACTCACATCCAGCTAAAACTTCAGAAAGACCATGCATTAGCTGTAAGAAATGACATATTTAAAGTGCTAAAAAAAAATAAAATTTAAAAAGTCCAAAATTCTATATCCAGCTAGCAAATATTTCTTTACAAAATGAGGATAAAATAAAAACATTTTCTTTAAAAAACAAATCCTGAGAATATCTGTTGCATGAAGATCAGAACCTCAAGAAATATTTAAAAAAAAACTAGAGGCTCGGTGCACAAAATTCGTGCATAGGGGTGGAGGGTGGGTGGGTCCCTCAGCCTGCCCTGCACCCTCTCCAATTGGGAACCCCTTGGGGGCAGTCAGACACCCCTCTCGCAATCCAGGACAGCTAGCTCATAACTGCTCACCTGCCTGCCTGCCTGATCACCCCTAACCAATCTGCCTGCTTGCCTGATGCCCCTAACTGTTTCCCTGCCTGCCCGATTGCCCCTAACCACCTCTGCCTACCTGCCTGATCACCCCTAACCACCTCTGCCTGCCAGCCTAATCACCCCTAATATCTCTGCCTGCCTACCTGATTGCCCCTAACCACCTCTGCCTGCCAGCCTGATCACCCTTAACTGCTCTCCCCTGCCTGCCTGATCGCCCATAACCACCTTTGCCTCAGCCCCTGCCACTGTGGCTTTGTCCAGAAGGACGTCCAGAAGTACGTCCAGAAGACGTCTGGTCTATCCGGTCTAATTAGCATATTATCCTTTTATTAGTATAGATATTTTTCAGCTTGAAGGAAATAATACTAGATGGAAATTCATACCTTTAGGAAATGAAGAAATTAATAATAAATATGTGAGTAAAGTCGTTTTTTGCTTAATCCTTCCCCCCTTTGCAATCAGCCACCCATCCCCTCTCCCCTCTGATACTAGTAGACATTCTGTTCTCTGTATCTATGAGTCTTTTGCTATTTTGTTTGTTAGTGTATTTTGTTCATTAGATCCCACATATAATGAAATCATATGGTATTTGTCTTTCTCTGATTGGCTTACTTAACTTAGCATAATACTCTTCAGGTCCTTCCATGCTGTCACAAAGAGTAAACTTTCTTTCTTTTATATGGCCAAGTAGTATGCCATTGTGTAAATGTACCACAGCTTCTTTATTCACTTATCTACTGACAGCACTTGGGCTGCTTCCAGATCTTGGCTATTCTAAACAATGCTGCAATGAACATAGGGGTGTATATATTCTTCCAAAAATATATTGATATTGTTAAAATTCAATCAATTCTAATAAATAAAAGCCATTGATCACTAAAATAAAAATAAGAAAATAAATATGTGAGTAAATACAAAAAACTTTTTTTCTTTTCTTAATTTCTTTAAAAAAAATAACTTATTGATTAAAGCAAAAGAAACAATTTTGTAAGTTTACTTTCTAACATATATACAAGTAAAATATATGACAATATTAGGACAAAAGATGGTGGAGGTGGGTAAATAAAATTATATTGTTGTAATATTTCTATATTAGTGAAATGGGAAAAATAAAGTGTATAGGAAGAACCGAGAAATGGAAAATGAGAAATATGAAGTAATACAACATTAACTAAAAGTTAACTCTGAAAGATAAAAATGCACATTGTTTTCTGGCCATCAAATTAAACCAGAAATCAATAAAAAAAATTTTAATCCCTAAATGTTTGGACATTAAATAATATATTATAAATAACCCACTAGTCAAAGAAGAATTCACAAGAGAAGTCAGAAAATATTTGAACAAAATGATAATGAAGACACAAATAGAAAAATTTGTGGGGTTCAGCTAAAGAATAATTTAGAGAAAAATGTATAACTTTAATGTCTATATTTGAAAATAAATGTTAAAAATAAATTAAATTTATAAGTTAAAAAGCTAGACAAAGAAAAACAAGCATGAAGTAACTAAGAAAAAATAAAGATAAAGGTAGTGATCAATAGAGAAAATTAACAAAATCTAGATCTGATTCTCTGGAAAGATTAGTAAAATTTACAAGTACCTAGTTAGAAAAATCAAGAAATAATAAAGATACCAAAAATTGCCAATATCAGCAATGAAGGAAGTGATATCATTACAGCTCCTATGGTCATTAAAAGGTAATATTATAAACAGCATTATACTAACAAATTCAAAAACTTATGTGAAAATTGTTACTACTTAAAAAAACACAAGTTATTAAAACTGACTCATAATGAAATACAAAATCTGGATAGCAGGTTTTCTATTAAAGAAATTAAACTCATAATGAAAATACAACTTCAGGGAAAGCACCAGATCCAGGTGTCTGCTCTGATATATTTATCAGACATTTCAGAAAGAAATAATGCCAATTTAAAAATTCCCTTTCAGAAAATAGACCAGGAAAAATGCTTACCAACTTACTGTATCAGGCTAGCATAACCCTGATACCAACATTCAAGCAAGATAATATAACAAAATTATGAACAGCCCTCATAAATATAGATACAAAAATTCTTTACAAAGTATTAGCAAATGAAAACCAGAAGGATATAAAAGAAAATTATATAATGACCAGGTGGGAATTATCCCAGGAATGCAAAATTGGCTCAATAATGAAAGTCAATAAAGTAATTCACCACATTCACAGAATAAAGGAAACATGATATTATTAGCTCAATAGATGCAGGGCATTTGACAAAATTCAAAATCTATGCATGCTTTTAAAAATTCTCAACACACTTAGAAAAGAAGGAAATCTCCTCAATTTCAAGGAAGGTCAGCTACCAAAAAATTACATCTAATAGCAGACTTAATGATGAAATATTGAATTATTCTTAAGATCAGGAACTATGCTAGGTTATCCATACCAACTGCTTCTATTCAATATTGTTCTGGAGTCTGAAGCCGTAAAATACAACATGAGAAGGAAATAAAAGGCATAAATATTGGGACAAAGGAGTAAATCAATTTTTATTCACAGCATGATTGTTTATATTAAAAAATCTAAAGATGCAAGGTCAACATACAAAAATTAAGTGCATTTCTATGTACTAAAAAAAAGTTGAAATTTTAAAAAGATACTATTTATAATAGCATCACAAAACATTAAATTCTTAGGAATAAATTTAACAAAAGATGTGCAAGACCTCAATTCTGAAAACGACAAAATATTTCTGAGAAAAAAATATTTAATTTAAATTAACAGAGATATAATACATAATGCATGAAAGGACTCAAAGTGAAGATGTCCACTTTTCCCAAATTGACCTATAGGTTCTATTTGATTCTAATAAAAATCCTGCTCAGCATTTTTGTAGAAATTAACAAGCTGATTTTGAAAATTTATATGGAAACATAAAGGACCTGGAATAGCCTAAGCAACTTTGTAAAACAAATTTGTAAACAACTTTAGAATGAGATAGAGGATGTACACTATCTCATTCTAAAACTTACTATAAAGCTACAGTAATCAAAACAGTGTAGTACCAACATATAGACATACAGATCCATGGAACAGAACAGAATATCCAGAAGTATAGTACAACACACATACACACACATGTTCAATTGATTTTGGCAAAGCTTCCAAGGAAAAAGACCTTCTTTTCAACACATAATGTTGGAATAAAAGGAAACAAATAGAAAATGGGGGGATGAAACTGAACCCCAACTTTTCAACAAATATAAAATTAATTGAAACAGTTTGTAACAAACATAAAATCAAAAACTATAAAGTTTCTAGAAGAAAATAAATGAGCAAATCATCACATTTTAGGATAGGCAAAGACTTCTTTGATGGGACACTATTATCACTAACCAGAAAATAAAACAAAAAAGATAAATTGGATTTCATCAAAATTAAGAACTTCAGTTTTTCAAAAGATACTATTAAGAAAAGACAAGCCACAGACCTGGAGAAAACATCTGTAACACATATCTAACAAAGGATTTGTGTCACAACATCTATCTACACTAATAAAAGAGAAACATGGTAATTAGCGTACGACCGCTACCCTTTTCATTGGCTAATCAGTGAGTATATGCAAATTAACTGTCAGCCAAGATGGCGGCCGGCAGCCAGGCACTGAAGCGAGCACGAGGCTTGCTTGCTGCAGACTCCAACGTTCCCCGCCTCACTTGCCGGCCTCTCAGCTGCAACTCTAAGCAACTATATACTATGTTGCAAATAAGAAGCTAAACAAAACCCCAGAAACCAGCCGGACTGAAAGCCAGCCAGACCGCAACATTGTATCGATGTTTTCAGCAGCGAGGCCTCAGAGCTAAAGCTGGCCCAGAATAAAAAAAAAAAAGAAAAGAAAACAGGAGCGGTTGGAAGCTTTAGTCACTCGCCAGCCGGAAAACAGCCCTCAGCCCATCACCCAGACTGGCCAGGCCC
>NW_005367587.1:4390709-4394884 GCF_000412655.1 Myotis brandtii
CACCAACCCCCTGATCGGCCCTGCTCTGTGCGTGACAGGGGGTGGCGCTGCAACCTCCCCATCGACCCTGCCTTGAGTGTGACAGGGGGCAGTGCCCCAACCCCCCAGTCGGCCCTACCCTGAGCGTGACTGAGGGTGGCATTGCAACCTCCCGATCCGCCCTGCTCTGTGCATGACGGGGCGGCGCCCCAACTCCCCAATCGGCCCTGCTCTGAGCCTGACCAGGGGCTGCACTTAGGGATTGGGCCTGCCCTCTGCCACCCGGGAGCAGGCCTAAGCCAGCAGGTCGTTATCTCCCGAGGGGTCCCAGACTGCGAGAGGGCACAGGCCGGGCTGAGGGACCACCTCTCCCCCCAAGTGCACAAATTTTAAGAGTAATATACTAATTAGACTGGACATCTTCTGGACATTCTTCCCGAGGAAGCCGGGGCCAGAGGGAAGCCAGCCTGGGTCCTGGTGCCTGCCGGCGGCAGGAGGAGAGAAGCAACCAGGGTCCCAGGTGCCGGAGGGAAGCCGGTGCCAGCAGCCAGGGGAAGGAAGGCCTACTCTTGTACGAATTTCATGCATTGGGCCTCTAGTACTCTATAACAGCAACCTTATTTGCTAGAAATGGACATACACACACATACAAACCTATAGACCAAGATTTGAGCTTTGGCCCTGGCCAATGTTGCCAAGTGGTTAGAGTGTCAGCCTGGGTACCAAAGAGTCACAGTTTCAATTTCCAATCAAGGGCACATACCTCAGTTTCGGGTTCACTCCCCTCTACCCCCCACTCCCCATTGGGGTGAGAGTGGGAGGCAACCAGTCAATGTGTCTCTCTCACCTCTCACTTCTCTCTCTCTCTTTCTTTCTCTCTCTCTCTCTCTCTCTCTCTCTCTCTCTCTCTCTCTCTCTCTCTCCCCTTCCTTCCTCTCCCCCTTCCACTCTCTGAAAAGCAATGGGAAAAATATCTTCAGGTGAGGATTAGCAACAATTTTTTTTTAATTTTGAGCTTTTGTTTTGTTTCTGGTTTTTAATGTCTAAAGTAGTGTCAAACCATTAATGACTAGTTCAAATGACTTCCTAGCCCAACCAGTTTCTATTAAAATTCTGTCTCTCAGTATATATCTTATTTTCCAAATCCTAGCTATCTTGAGGGCCCAAGTGATATACCCTAGCATCAGACAGAGTTTGTTTAACTGGGTTCCCCCAGCACCTTGGAAAGTTCCAGGAAGTGATAAATGGAATGCTTGTCCTATATAATAAAAGGCTAATATGCAAATTGTCCCCTCGACTGGAAGTTTGATTGGGAGTTCAACCAGGGGGCGGGGCTAGCCAACCGCCCGTGGCCCCTCCCCCTGGTTGTCCCCGCCCCCGATTGCCCCCCCACCACCAATTTGGGGCGGCTGGCCAGCAAACTGCTCACAGCCCCTCCCTCTTCCTAGCCTGATTGGCCCCCAATTGGGGCAGGCCAGCCAGACCCCACCTATGCACGAATTCGTGCACTGGGCCTCTAGTATATATATAAAAGCCTAATATGCTAATTGTCCCTTCTACCATTCAACCAGTCGCTATGATGCACACTGGCCACCAGGGGGCAGACGCTCCCACCAGAAGGTTAGCTTGCCGCTGGGGTCCAGCTGATCAGGACTGGGCAAGACAGACTGGACAGCTCTGGAGCCCTCCCGCAGTCCTTTCCCAGCTGGGGTGTGGTCCTGGATTGTGAGGGGGCTCAGGCCAGGCTGAGGGACCCCACTGGTGAATGAATCCTTGCACTGGGCTTCTAGTATTAAATAAAAGTCTCTCACTACTAATGATAAGACAAGCAGCCAATTTATGGAAATGTTTGCCAACATTTCACAAAAGAAGATACACAAATGGCCGGGAAGCACACTAGGAGGCTGAACATTACTAGACACCAGGGAAATGCATATTAAGTCCACAGTCAGGTGCCATGTCATCAGACAAGCTTAAATTAAAACTGATGAGGCCAAATGTACTGTGGTTGTAGAACAACTGGAATGAACATACTTTGCTGTTTTGGAGTGTAAAATGGCACAGCCACTTCAGAACACAGTTTGGTAGTTTCTTTAAAAATTAAACATACACTAATCATTTGATCCAATAACTATTCTTAGGTATTTCTCTAAGGGAAAAATATATATATATACCATATATTTATCCATGAAAACTCTCATAGATGACTGTTCATAACAGCTTTATTGCCACTAGGAAATAGTGGGACACCCCAAATGTCTATCAAGGGTGAAAGGATAAATGATATATATTCACACAAAATGAACTGTGTACATTCATACAATGAAGTAAATACTCAGCAATATGAAGAATGGACAACGGTTACATTCAACAACATGAAAGGAAATTTAAAATTGTGCTGAGCAAAAGAAACCCGACACAAAAACAGGTAAAGCAACTTAAAAGTGATAGCGATGGGATCGGTATTAATCCAGCGCAGCAGGCATGGGGAATTGACTGTAAAGGGACAGGAAAGAAATATCTGGAGAAATGGCCATGTTCTGTTTTGATTGGGATGGTGGTAACATGGGTGCATATACTTACAAAACCTCATCAAACTACATACTTAAAAATTGTGCATTTTATTTTATGTACATTGTGCCCCAATAAAATTGATTCTTAAAAAATTAAAATGGAAGCACTAAGCATAAGAATAGTTATCAGCATTTTGCATGTCTCAGGCACTGTATAGGATGCTTGTATACATCACTACTCAAGTCTTAGAGCATCCCTCAAAGGGGGAGTCATTATAGAAATTGAGGTTGGGAGCAGTGAAGTACTTTGCTCAAGGTCACACAGGAAAGTACTCTGCTCAAGGTCACACAGGAGAGCTGACCCATGAGAAGGCCCAGAGGATGAATTCTATGGAAAATCAGAAATGAAAAACACTCGAAGGGAATGATGAGAACAAGGCCATGATTTCTGAAACTAGAGGGAAGAATTAAAAGGTGTCTATAAAGGCAAATATGTGTGAAGAAAGGGATCTAGGTGGTTATGGGGGCTTCGTGTTTGATTAGCTTGGTCTTCTCAACAGAGTAGAAGATGGGATTTGCTGCTAGAGTGGGGCTGGACCATAAGGAGAAATCTGGAATGGTCCCCAACAGAAATAAGAATTGCTGGGCAGCAACAAGTAGGGGGAAAGTAGGCATGTCGGGGGCAGACTCTAGAGGACTCTGCCACTTCCTCTGGGAGGTTCTGCAAAGGAAGAGCAGCCCTGATGAGCATGATGGTGGACACAGCCTGAATGAGTGTGTAAATCTGTCCCGGGCAGGAGTGGCTCAGAGGCCTCTAGGAGTGGGTGAGTAAAGCATTCTCAGTCGAAGTTAAAAATAGCCAATATCTCATCCGTCTCAGCTGAGGGGAAAACTGGCAATTCTCTCTCTCTTTTTAATTATAATATTTGACTTACTATGATTCTGTCAGACTACTAAATTGGAAATGGAATAAAATATAGTAAAATTTTGGCTGAGCCAATTAAAATATTCCATAGGGAGTCTTTCTGTCCAAGCAATATTATGAACCTCTGAATAAATTAGGTCTGGGCCCTGGTTTGTTATTTTTAATTTGGATTAATGGAGTGGATATAAAAGACTAAAATTTGGAACTTATTCAGTCATTCACATTCTTATCAAAACATGTCAAAAATTGACATCACCTTCACCACTTCTATTCCCTCTATTACTGCCAGTATTTGCCCTACTCTCTTCCTTCCCAGACTTGAAACCATAGAGGTGATTGGACCTTAAAACTGTTCCTTTTCATGTCTGGCCCTGATCCTTCTATCCTCTGTCAAGAACCAGTGCCGCCCTAGCTTGTTTGGCTCAATGGATAGAGTGAAGGGTCCCAGGTTTGATTCCGGGTGCCAGTCAAGGGCACATGTTGCAGGCTTGATCCCCAGTAGGAGGCAGTCGATCAATGATTCTCTCTCATCATTGATGTTTCCTACCTCTCTCTCCCTCTCCCTTCCTCTCTGAATTCAATAAAAATATAAATTTTAATAGGTGCTGTGCATAAAAATGGTTCTGTAGTCAGTTATGTTTTGGAAACATTGTGTTAAACAGAGTTTCAAGTGTTTGCTGCAGAACCTCTCAGAGAGTTTAATGTGTTCCTGTGCACTGAGAATCTCCACGGGTGAAATAAAATATTTGATCATGGAA
>NW_005367587.1:4395692-4437916 GCF_000412655.1 Myotis brandtii
GCTGCTCAGCCAGAAGCCAGGCTCATGGCTGGTGAGCGCAGCGGTGGTGGCAGGAGCCTCTCCCGCCTTCCATGGCAGCGGACATCCCCTGAGGACTCCCAGACTGCAAGAGGGCGCAGGCCGGGCTGAGGGACCCCCAGTGCATGAATTTTCATGCACTGGGCCTCTAGTTATTTTAATATTTCAGGTCAAAATGTGGTTTGGGCCTTAATTACCTAAATAATTAAGTGTGTAGACAGGTGCTTAGTTTCAAGAGTATATGACTGGAATAAAAAGAGCCTGTTTCTTTAAGTAGTTTCTACAAAGGCTTTCTAAAGCCCTCTCCTGCTTTGTTGATTTATTTTTTAAAGAGAGAAAGACATGTTGATGAATGAGTTGGAATTCTGCAGGATCCCAGGAAAGTACAGGAGGAGCTTATGGGAGAGGAAGGGGTGGGTGATTTTCTTCTGCTTTGCAAATGCTCCAAGGCCCCCAATCCTCCCTGATTACTCTCCAAGTTGCTGCACTCACTGTCTGAATATTCCTTGCCAAGAAAACCCTTCTTTCAAACCTTGGAGAGTTCCATGCTGGGGGATAAAAGGTAACAAGAACAGAAAGGGATGAAGGGTAGGGAGTGAAAGAAAAAGGAAGCTGAAGAAATGAGTCTATTTGCAAAGCTGGGAGATTCCTACATCCCCAGCCTTGCTAGGCTCCATTGATCCTGAGAAATAAAAGGGCAGCACTAACATAAGATGCCCCTATCAGAATCTGCTTTTGCATGGGAGGTGTCCAAGCAGTTTCTCTGCCACTGGTCTGGCAAACAGCAGGCCTTCAATAAGAAAACGAGTGAGAGAACTTGTCCTGAAAATCAGCCGAGACTGCGGCACCCACAGTCTGCTTTCTAGGGACTTGTGGGTCCCAAAGGAGCCTTTTCTCATGACTGCAGAACCAAAGCTGTTAAACCTCTCATTTATGCCAGCGGAGAGTACAATGGAGCTATCATATATTACCCAACCAGCAGATTTAGGGAGTAGCAAGGTACCCAGCAAAACAGGAAAACACCAAAAAATGTTTTTGATGTAATGTAATATTTGCTATTTAAAAAAAATCCAAGTAATCAGCATGGAAAACTAGAATAGTTTCTTATATTACAGTTTAATGTGCTTTGGATAAGCTAGCCTTTGCTACAAAAATACTGACTAGCTGAGTCTAACCTAGACTAACAAACCATCCCAAAACTCAGTGACTTCAAACACTAGTAATCTCTAAGTCAGTTGGGCATGGCCTCATCTGAGTTAGACTCAGCTAGACAGCTGTGCTTCTGGCTGGAATATCTGGAGCTGCTCTGCTTCTCAGAGTGGCCTGAGATGGCTGAGGGGCTCTGCTGCACATGTCTCTCCTCTTTCTTGTACCATCCAGCTAGCTTGGCCATGTCTACTCTTGGTGTTGACGGAAGCACAAAACAGGGCCAGCCCCAGTGTGCAAGCACAAGTCCCTGCTAGAATCTTGTCTGCTAGCATTTCATTGGACCAAGCAAGTCAAAGTCCAACTTCAAGTGATGGAAAGGTACACTTCACCTTTTGAGAGACAAACTGCAAAGTCACCTGGTCAATGGTGTAAGATATAGGGAGAGGTAAAGAATCAGGCTCAATAGTTGCATCTATAACTTCAGTTTTTAGGGTCTCTGAAGTTCTTCTCTATATATCACTGGTTCTTCACCAGTTGGTAGTTAGATAGTCTTGGGGCTATATCTTTGCGACTCAGTTTCCTTATATGTAAAACTAGTGGCCCGGTGCATGAAATTCGTGCACATTAAAAGGGAATTAATTAGAGGAAATATTTTAATATTGCTATTTGCCCTTTCTCTATATTAGAAGTGTCAGAGATGAAAAAAATTAGTAAAATGTATATGAAAATCTCCCTCCTGTCAGAGTTTGGGATGCACTGCGGGAACCAGAGTCAAGTCCCCGCCCACCCGTGCACACCTTGAAATAGCGTGAGACCCAGACCCGATCGGCTCCACCCCCATCAAGCCCCGCAGGGCGGGGGGTACAGCCTCAGGTCCCCCAGCCCTGGCACTGGGGTGGGAAGCACAGCCTCAGGTCCCCTGGCCTGGCCTCAGGTTCTCCCCTCACCCCAGCGGTAGGGTGCAAGGGTGCGAGGGAACAAGGGCATGATGATCATTTGCATATTAGCTCTTTATTATGTAGGATAGGGTATTATTTTCTCTGCCAAATGAGATAATGGATGTGAAAGCTCTTAGAAAGCTCAAAGATAAGCTATTACCACAATTACCAAAAATAATACTCTTTGTTTGTATTGGGCTTGTGGGTCATACATTCTCTGTCATGACTGCTCAACTTTGCTATTGTAGCATGAGGTAGCCATGGAAAACATATAAATAATGGGCATGGCCATATTCCAACAAAAATTTATGTACAAAAAAGGGCAGCTGGCCTGATGGTCATAGTTTTCCAGCCCTGGTATATATCCATGAATTTTAGGAAATGGATATTAAGAGATACTTGAGCAAAACCTCCTGCAAGAAATTCTCTACCTCCCTCATGGACTCATGTTAGGTTTTAACAACCTTCATCATTGAAAGACACATTATGATATGTCAACTATACCTCAAAACAGATGCATTATATTACCAAAGCTCCTCACTCTACTTTAAGTTCTCTTGTTCTGCATGGGAGATAGTTTATTTGTTATATATCAGGTACTTTGCCCACAAAGGTAATTCTTATAAAGCTAAGTTATCTGAGGATTGATGAAACTTGAAAAGAGAAAGAAAACTTTGTCCATGTTCTCTGGAACATGAGAAGACCTTTGGCTTCCTCCTTCCCCACCACAAGTGCCTGGTGACACTATCCTGCAGAGACAACAGGCAGGGTGAATATGTGAACCACAGGACACATTTGCAGCCCCTGTTCAAAGGACGGTCCCTTCATTTCCACTGAAGAACTAGCTGCTGCCACCAAGACCTCTATAAGCTTCTTTGCTGTCTTCAGAACTGTCTTTGAATTTTCATTCCCTGTCAGCCGGAGGATTTATTCTCCATGGCAATCAGGTATAAGCCTTGCTCCAGCCTTTTCTCTTGGGAGACAAGTATAGAGGGAAGTCTTCTCACTTCTAAATCCCGGGAGGTCAGTAGCTTAGAAAATAAACTGAAAAATAAGCTGGAGGAAATCAAGAATAGTCAGACAACCTCATGAGTTGTTTTTTTTTACCTGAACTCTTCATTAGGCATTCTGAATTGAAAACAGCTGGTGAGTAGACTACAAAGGCTGGTGTGGGGGACATGTTTTTATGAGAAGGCAAACAAGTCAGAACTTTCCAGAGAATGCAGGCTGAGTCAAGATCCCCAAATGGGCCCACTGTGAAAGACTTCATTGTCCTGGAATGATATTCTCCACATCAAATGAGGGTTTACATAATAAGCAAATTACCTGAAAATGCCTAGTGAGTCAACCCAGATAATGAGGACATTGTAGATCACAAAGCTTGTCTCTCTCCACTTGGTACATAGTTTAGGACACAGGCAGGACCCCATATTGATTTTGTGCCATCTCATCCACAGAGCTGGCAAGGCTCTCAGGGTACATTAAACTCAATTCAGGCATCAGGGGGACAACCTTTGCAGTAACCTGGAGCTTTCTAAGGTCTGAGCTCCATTTACGGTTGGCAGATGCCCAGTTTTCTTAGTCTGCTCTGAGTCACAATCCTTTGTAGCACAGACCAATCTCAAAGAGTTCATGTTCAAAGAAAGATTCCCTTTCTTTGTGCTCGTCTGAGAATGTGGATGTGCTCCGCATGGGGCATTCACTCTGCCAGTTTAAACCAGGCCTTCCTGCCATTCACAGCACATGCCTTCCAGATGCCTGAGCCAGCCTGGCGAACTAAAGCTCTGGCTCTGCAAGCTACCTGCTATCCATCCTTCTCTATTCTCCTCTCATTTCATTACTTTCTAACTAAATGCTACCTCCCCACTGCCAGACTCTCTTCTCCTACAAACCCACCTTACATGCTGGCTCCTCCTCAACCTTCCTATAGCTTGAATTTAGTTCTTTGCAGTCTTACTTTTCTAAACCCATATCATTTACTGACCCACTTCTACCTTATGTTCTAGCAAATGGTGTTACTGATTGTTCTCCAAACTCAACTCGCCCTTTCCCACCACCTTCTTCCCCATGCCATTTTCTCAGCCTGAATGCCCTACCCCACCTTTACTTACTCAAATCTTTCAAAGTCCAACTTATATACTATTTCTTCTAGAAAGCTAATAAAAAATAATACTCAAAAGTCCCCTAAACTCTAGACTTCAGTTGTATTTCTCTTATGATGCTAATCATGTTCTCTTGCATATTATAATGAATTATCTTTTCTGTCCTTTTGGATTAGGAGCACCATTATCTCTATACTGCCTTCCTCTTCCAAACTATAATTCATAATGGATGCTCAGTTAATACTTGTTACTCAATTTATTGATCAAGTGCAAGACTCAAGGCTTGAAAGAGTTAATGTGCCTTCCTAAGCATCGAAAACATAGCTAGAAAATGTATGATGTTATGTATATAGTTTGCCCTGTCCCTTGTAGAAAGTAGAAAAGGCATTTAATAACAGTTTTACTAGGTTGTTTACTGAATCAGATCCTATAAGCCTAAGAGAAGTAAGTTAAATCTTATTTTCTGATAAAAGCAATCATATAAAATAGGTTTCTGTTCTTAACCAAGGTCTTGGGCCCAACTTCTTTATATGAATGGTCACAAGTGTGATATTTAATCAGTTATGAATGTTACACCTATTACACTATAGGATATAAAGCTTTCTACAGTGTATATAAATCAATTAAAGAAGGCAACACACCTGTAAAATATAATTTTATTTAATATGGGCTATCATAAAAGCCTACTTATAGTTATCATCCTTTAAACTCCCTACTAAAATAAATCTGGAGGTGAAGATACTCCTTTGATAGGGTCATGGTTTCAGAAAGATTTCTTTAAAGCAATTTTGGAAGGCATCTTAGAAAACTCTATAGGGGATTAAAGACTGCAGGAGCTTTTGCAGAAACTAATGCAGGAATGTAGATTTGGTTGCCCCTATTTCACCCTGACAATCTCCCTATGGTGAACATAGATATTAGCCAGCAAGCTTGAATTTCTCTCAATATGGAGGCAGAAAGTTTGCTGCCTTTTGAGTAATCCTCTTATCAGCACTAGTTAATTTTCCCTATTATGTGACAATAACATATTTGGCTAAGGAGACTTCCCATTAAAATGCATCCACCCATTTATTCGCACACGATGGTGTCTTATTTTTCTTATTTGATAAAAAGCTTGGCCTAGGTTCCTTTTAGTTTGACAGACTAAACGTCTACAATGCTCACAGCCATCTCCCTGCTACCACTCCTCAGTGATAAGCCTCAAAGCTGCCTTTGGTAACTAAAGGTGGTATGGCTCCACATTATTGATCTACCTCTGATTTATGAGCACCATGCCCAGGCCTTTCTCTACAGTTACCATGTCTCTGCCAGAGGTGCTTAACCTGCCTACACATTGAAATATCACTGCCGTGTACCCAATGGATGAAAACTTATGTGCACACAAAACCCCGCATATTGATGTTTACAGGAGTTTTATTCATTATTGCCCAAACCTGGAAGAAATCAAGATGTCCTTCAGTAGGTGAATGGATCAATTAACTGCGACACATCAGTAAAAAGGAAAAAGATCAGTGGTTGTCAGGAGTTAACAGGAAGGGAAAGATGAACAGGCAAAGCACAGTAGAAGGTATACAAATGGCCAAAAGCACATGAGAAGATGTTCAACATCACTAATCATTAGAGAACTGCAAATAAAACCACAATGAGATACCACCTCACACCATGCTCACTGCCATCTCTGTGGTACTCCATTAGGATAGCTGCTGAGGGAAAAAAGACAAGTGTTGTCAGGATATGGGACCCTTATGCACTGTTAGTGGGAATATAAATGCTACAGCTGCTGTGGAAAACAATATGGTGGTTTCTCAAAAAAAAATTAAACACTGATTTAATTTAAAATAACCCAGCAGTTTTACTTCTGGGTATATAACCAAAAGAACTAAAATCAGGAACTTAAAAATATACTTGTTCAAAGCAGCATTGTTCCTAGTAGCCAAAAAGTGGAAGCAATGTAAGTATTCATTGACAAATGGATGAATAAACAAAATGTGATATACTACAAGTTGGAAAGCACACAAAAATAGCAGAAAATTCTAAGTCTCTCCCTCTCTCTCTCTCTCTCTCACACACACACACACACACACACAAACACAATGTTAGATATGGTTTCATCTGTACTCCATGAGGATAGGGACTTTGTTTTGCTCTCTGCAGAATTTCAGATATGGTTTCATCTGTACTTTATGAGGATAGGGACTTTGTTTTGCTCTCTGCAGAATTTCCCATGTTTAGAATTGCTAAAGTGAGTGTGCAATATGAATGAAATATGAATGAAAAAATGTGCATAGTTTTCACTGAGGGTCTCTGGTCAGACCTCCTGAGCAGGGCATGGGTGGAACACACAGCCAGTGGATCAGATGAGCCAGTGGAAGGGAACCAGACCAAGACTTTCCTCCTTACCAGGAGGGACAGACCTGGGGAAAGTACCTCCCATAAAGCATAATGTTTAGGGACTATATCAATTTCCTATCAGAGATGAAGTAATGAATAGTGCTCCCCAACATGAGGTTCCAATATAGAATGGGGAAAAAAGTGATAAGAAATTTAGGATGGGCTATCTTCTGAAATCCAGACAGAAAAGTAACCACTGTAGTAGAACCTCAGTCACTAAATTCCTGGAAGGAAGCCTCATGCCAGTCTGTCCAGAAATCAAAGCCGAAACCCCAGTTAAGGATGGTGAGAAGAACTAGGTTAAAACATAAAAATTGGAAATTTTCATTTTCAAAATGGAGGCATATAGTTAGGCTTAGATTAGCAAGATATTTAGCACCTCATACCACAACTCCTGTGCCTGGAACTGGAGATAAGTCCAGATGCCTGATTTGTTCACATACCCGGTTATGAAGAATAAAGGAATTCAGAAACCAAAGGACAGGTTTGCAATAACCTGTATAACCTGTGTCCCTGTCTTGACTTTTGTTCTCCCTCAATACCATAGGTCGGTCTGTGTGTTTTCACCTCAGGTTTTAAAGAGTAGCTCTTCAGCTCAATCCCAGGTCCAAAAAAATGAAGTTAGGAGGAAAGGAAAGGTAGGCATCTACAGACAGAATGTGTAACAGGAAGGTTTTCCACTACAGAGAGAATTACACTGACAAAACACTTAGAAGACATGAACTGGATTCATAGAAATATTTCTTCCATGAAAACAATTTCTCAGTTTCTTTTCCCCTTGCTTTTTTGCGGTAAAATGATTTCTGTAGTCTGTGTTAACCAGCCTAACTGTTTACTCTTCATTGTTGCTTTCTCCGATCCAATCTAATTAATGTGTTCTTAGATTCTCCGCTCCATGTCAAGTATAGCTGGAATAATAATAATAATAGTAACAATAATATATAGCAGTAATAATAAATAGGGTTTTTAAACTGTCACCTGAGCCTATTAAAATAGGTACTACTTCCTCATGTTATTGATAACCAAACTAAGGAATGGGAACAAAAAGAATTATTTGTCCATGGTCACACCCCTAGTAATCTGAATTCAAATTCAGACAGGCTTTCTGACTCTATAGCCCTCTCTCAAAACCACTAGATATACTGAGCTACTCTCACTGACCTCCTCTGATAAACCTGTGCTTTCTGAGCATGATCTCTGATCTACTATGACCTCTTTTCGAAAGACCCATATCCTTTGTCACAGATGTTAATTTTTCAATATAGTTTTACAGTACATAGCACAGTTATGAAGTAGAACAGTGATTGAATCTGATCTATAGGGTCACATAGCCATAGCAGAGGGCAATGATTTCCTATCATTTCATTTAAACTCCCCTCTCCATGTGGAGAAAAGCACATTTCAAACATCTTCAGGGAGAAAACCCTATATGCTGGGCAAAAAACAGACTAGTCAGACTGTCTCCAGGGGCTATGAATGCCAAGCTTTCTTGAAAACCTGAGGCACACAAACATTGTGAAACCCATGCCATTTCAGGGATATTTTGTTCAAATTACCATGTCCTGGAAAAAAAACTAGAATTAGATTATGCAGTGATCCATTACATGTAACGTGTACTCAGAAGTAACCTGCTGTATCTAAATATTTGCTTATCTTTAAATCGTACTCTGAATTAAGTACTCAGATTAAAATATCATACCTGTTTTGATAATTAGTTTGTTTGTTTTTAATTAGTTACCTAAATCTATCAGGAGTGTGACAGAGCAAACCAGCAAAGGCATCATACTGTGTGGTTGTAACTAGTTCTAGTAGTTGGCTAAAAATTAAGAGAGAAATACAGCAATCCTAAAGCAGCAAGGAACTGCAAGAGCTAGAAGTACATTTTAGAATGAATCAAAGGCCAGAAATGAAAAATGGGCCTTTAGCAAGTAGCCTTTCCTATTAGTAAGTTGATCAAGCAGTAAGTACATGTACAACTGCATTCTCCACACTGCATCAGGAGCTGAGGATTGCAGAGGCAACTACTTGCTCCCTGCTCCTAAAGAATTTTATCATCTCTCCTGCCCTGGCCAGTGTGGTTCAGTTGGTTGGGCATCATCCCATGTCCCAGGAGGTTGCAGGTTCGATTCCCAGACAAGGGCACATGCCCGGGTTGCAGGCTCAATCCCCAGTAGGGGGCATGCAGGAAGTAGCCAAATGATCATATTAATGTTTCTCTTTCTCTCCCTCTCCCTTCCTTTCTCTCTAAAAATTAATAAACTATTCTTTAAAGAAAATAGTTTTATCATCTCTAGAACTGAAATAGAACTTCCTACATTGATACAAATATCCCACATTTGCTCTGTTAAATATGAAAGAAAAGAACCACAAGTTGATATTTCAATTTCAATTAAATTAAATTAAAAATTTGATTCTTTAGCCACACTAGCTACATTCAAGTGCTAAATAGACAAATATGGCTGTTTAATCAAATCTAAATACATTTAAAAATTCAGTTTCTCAGGCATACTAGTCACATTTCAAGTGCTTAATAGCACCTGTGGCTCATGGCTACTGTGTTTCCTGGCTACAGCTGATTCTCTCCCCCGGAAGTTTTATTGGACAGAACTACCCTAGGAAAGGTCAGAAAGGAGAAAGCATAATGTCCTTATTTTTAAGAAGCATTCATTGTATGGACTTCTTCAAATAAAATCTTAAGTCATTATAAAAAGAAGAAAAAATGAACAGGACTGAAAGGTGAAATCTTACCAACTGAAGGTTACATACCTGTAACCAGATGATATTTGATCTTAAATTGGCTTTGAATTTATATATAACTAGAGGCCCGATGCATGAAATTCATGCAAGAGTAGGCCCTCACAGCCCCGGCTTCCTCCAGATGATCATCTGGAAGGTCGTCAGGAAGGGCGTCTGGATGGTCGTTCCGCTGTTTGGCCGTTTGGTCAATTTGCATATTACACTTATTATTATAGATACTGTTAAGTGATGTCTTTAGCAATCAACGGTAAGCTATTAGGCACAAAACATTTCCACTTGAGAAATTTTCTATAAAAATAGTCAAATCCATTATATTCTTAACTTTATAGTCAAAGATGATTAGTGTGGGTGGATGGCTTGGACTATAGGGAAAAGAATAAAATTTAGGATAATAGAGACACCATTGAGGTGAATTATTTTATTCCAGCAAACCTCATGCTGAGATTTATTTCTTCTCTTGGTAATGCATAACAAAGAAAGTTAAGTATGGGCTCTTGTATCAGTAGGACCATTTAAACTGATGCATTAGAAGACTACTAGCAGCTTTCACCTCATTCTAGCTATGGGCCTATTGATGTTCTCATTAAAAACTAATATTCTCAGTGACTTGAAACTCATCATAAATATTTAAGTGGTATTACTTCTAAAATGAGAGCTTCTTCGCTCCCTTCATTCATAAAAGGACTTCAACCCATTTGTGACTATGTTTCTGAAGAAGAACATGAAAGATACCCACAGTGACAAGCCCTCGATATTCATGTAGATGCTGATATACATGCCATGAAAATAAAGCACAGTAATTGCACTGAGTAGATACATGTACCTCCCATTATCTTGTTTACATACCTGGATGAAAGATTTATATATCTGGGGTTGCCTTTTTGGTACCATCTTCAGAACTCTGATCTTCAATGACTTTGGCCTAGAAAACACTCAACAAGGCTATTTAACTTCTGAAAATTGGCTTCTTCACACATGAAATAATTTAATTTAATGACAATGATAGTAATCATGTTAATTGAAGAAAAGAAATTCACTAAGCAAAGCCACATTAATGCCTGGCCTTATTTTAATCTGTTCAGAATTTGTGAATTCAGCAGGCTACATCTTAGCTTCTGGAATGATCCATTCAAGGTTTGATTGGCATGTCCTAGGTGAGCACTGCTCACCTCAGGGGAAAAGATCTGTGATCTGGTCAAGGAGGTGAGCCAACAGCCTGGCCCAATATCCAGTGTCCAATGAGCTGCCTTCCCTTTTCCATTTCCTCATTCTAAACTCCTCTTTTACCTGTTTATTTTTTTTCTTCCATTTATTTATTTATTTATTTTTATTTGAGAGAGAATGTGAGTTAGAGAGAAAGAGAGGGAGAGAGGGAGAGAGGAGAGAGAGAGAGAGAGAGAGAGAGAGAGAGATTTGTTGCTCACAACCTTTATGTATTCCTTGGTTGCTTCTTGCATGTGCCCTGACCAGGGATCAAACCCACAACCTTGGAGTATTGGATGATGCTCTAACTAACTGAGATACCCAGCCAGGGCCTCTTTTTCTTCTTTTTACAAAAAATGTTCTGATACTACCTAAAACAATCCTTTTCAAAACAGTCTCTCATGCTTTCTTCCATAGAAATCTTCAGAATAAACCCCCAAACCCCATTTCCAGTAAATAATCTAACCATGATCAGCGCTATTAGTACTAGTATAACCATCAGCATTCACCTGCTCCTATTGACATGCTGACTGGTTTCAGTATACTGGTTAAAACTATCCCACTAGTACTGCAGCTAATGGGGTACTTACCACCTCCTCTGGAAAATGAGTTGCTCCAAGGTACAGGCTCTTTTAGTTATGGCTGATTGGATTTAGAGGGGACAGCTCAACCAAGATGAACTAGTCAAATGATTTCTTCCTACAAATTTAGATTAGAATTAAGAGTTAGTCAGTTTGACCTGATTTTTAAATGGAGCAGTTGCAAACTTGGGAGACCTGAGTTGACCACCTTCTCATTAGCACATGATATGGAGAAACAGAAGGAAAAATAAAAGCCAATCGGGGAGGGGAGTGAACATCTGTCAGTTTTGCAATTCAAGCTTCTATCTCCCCAGTCCCACCCCACCCCCAACCCACACCCCTCATGGAAACGCATATATCCACAATCCTCCTCCAAAGAAGATTGCCTCACCTCTGACTTAATCATCTTTTCCTTCTCCGCTGGCTCCTAACCGCTCACCTGCCTGCCTGCCTGATCACCCCTAACTGCCTTCCCCTGCCAGCCTGATCTCACCCCCAACTGCCCTCTCCTGCCAGCCTGATCACCCCTAACTGCCTCTCCTGCCTGATTGCCACTAACTGCCCTCCCCTGCAGGCTTGATCTCACTCCCAACTTCCCTCCCCTGCCGGCCTGATCTTGCCCCTGCCGGCCTGATCTCACCCCCAATGGCCCTCCCCTGCTGGCCTGATCACCCCTAACTGCCTCTGCCTTGGCCCCCACCACCATGGCTTTGTCCGGAAGGAAGTTGGATGTCCAGAAGATGGCTGGTTGACCCGGTCTGATTAGCATATTACCCTTTTATTAGTATAGATGTCCTTTTTTTCTGGTTAATTCTCAACTGAGGATATTTTTTCCATTGCTTTTTTAGAGAGAGTGGAAGGGAGGGCAGAGACAAAGAGAAAGAGAAAATAAATCAATGTGAGAGCGACACATTGATTAGTTGCCTGCCACATGAGCCCCGACCAGGGTGGGGGATTGAGCCTGCAACTGAGGTACATGCCCTTGACCCTTCAGTACACAGGCAGCCAACACTATATCCACTGAGCCAAACTGGCTAGAGCCATCTTCTTTCTTGTACTAAGCAAAAAGATTCTCTCCTCCTTTTTAACACTAACCCTTCAACTCAACTTGGGCCCATTCCTTTCCATCTCCTGAGTAACCCTCCACAACTGTTCTTCCATTACTGGCTCCTTCACACATTTTTCATCTCCCATTTCTGTCTATTTATCCAGGGATTCCCCTTAGTCTTCAAGTGAGCTTCTGTTTTCTTTCATCTCATCGCTAAGCTACTGGAAAGAGAGATCTGCACTTTGTAAACAAGTGCTGAGCTCTGGCTACTTTCAAGTTAGTATGCTGAGCATTTCACATTTATTAGCAAGAACCCCACAGCTCTGTCTACTTCATGACTCTGCTTCCACCTCCTGTCCACCTTCACTCTCCATTAAGCCAGAAAACTCTGTCCTCAACATTCCATGAAAACATTTGTCCCAAAGGGTACTTGTGGACTCCCAATCACCAAATTGTAAGTTCTTTTCTTAATTCTCACTCTGTTTAGCTTTTGTGTCATATTACAATAATGGTTTATCCATTTCAATAGGCAGAACAATGATCCTCCCAAAATACCCAACTCCTAGTTCCTGGACCCTGTGTATATGTTATATTATATAGCAAAAGGGACCTGGAAGGCACGACTAAGGCTGCAGTCCTTGAGATAGGTAGAGTTTCACGATTATTCAGGTCTAAGTATTATCTAATCACATGAACCATTTAAAGGCAAAAGTCAGTCAGAGATGTGATAGAAGAAGCAATAGGAGAGATTCAAAGCATGAGATGGACTCAACCCACTGTTGCTGAAGCTGTCAAAGGAACATGGTCCTGTGACATCTTGATTTCACCCATATGTAAGACAGTCAGAGCCAAGAAATACAGGAATCCTCTAGAATCAGGGAAAGGCTCTTAGGTGACAGCCAGCAAAAAAATGGGATCTCAGTCCTACAACCACAAGAAAGTGAATTCTGCCAACAAACATAAAGAGCCAGGAAACAGATTCTCCCATAGAACCTCCAAAAAGGAACATGGTCCTGTGACATCTTGATTTCACCCATGAGTGACCCATGCCAAAATTGTGACTTACAGAACTGAAGATCATAAGATTGTGTTGTTGAGCCACCAAATTTTTGGTTACTTGTTATAGCAGCAGAAACTTAACACACATCCTTCTTTCTGAAATTCTCTTCTTGGCTTTTGTAATAATCCTTTTTGTGGTTCTACCCCATCTCCTTGAACTCTTCATCTTCAACTCTTCTTTACTCCAATTCTCCCTATATATAGGTAATTTCTAAATTTTTGTTTTCATTCCTATTTTCCTCCTGGCAATCTCATAAGATTTCATAACTTCAACAACCACTTCTATTCATATGGTGCCAAGAGCTAAATTCCTGCCTCTGGCCTTTCTCCCACTGATTAGTGGTCATCATCATCTAAATAACTCACCCATACAAAACATTCAGTACAACCAAAACTGAATTCATCATCTTTCTCCAAGGGCTGCTTCTCCTTCTTATTGTTCTAATCTTAACTCATACTGCCATTCTCTCTGTTACTCATATTCAACAACTCCAAAGCATCCTCGATATCTGTTAATATTCTAAAATACACAACTCTACAGTTTTTTTCAAAGTCCTATGTATTCATCTTTGTATGTATTACTTCTCCTCTATTCCTACTGGCCTGCTGTTTCCGATAGGGTTGAACCATGGAAATAGAAACTACTTTAATTATTTAAAATAGACTCAAATACAGAATTTTAGCTTTACATGTGATAGAAGAACCAAGAAGCTAAATAAGGAATAATCAAGCAATCCAGAAAGTAGTACAATAGTAAATTGCCACCACCCCTACCTTGGAGAGGCAAAAATGGAAGATGGGGTTCCCAAAGCTGGAACCATAGAGAAGTTATTGCTGCTGCTAGAAGTTAAGAGAGAGGTCACAGCTTCCCAAACATCCCTGCTAAGCCCCAGATATGTGAGTAAAGCCCTCTTGGACATTCCCACCTAGCCACATGAGAGATCCCAATTGAGAACAGCAGAAATACCACTCAGCTAAGCCCTTGCCAAACCATAGAAGCAGGAACAGGTAAAAAGATTGTCTTTTTAAGCCACAAAGTTTTGGAATGGTTTGTTACAGAACAATGGAAAGCTGAAATACTCCAGCTCCTCTCACAATCATGTATGGTTGCATTTTTGCAATAAACCATTACTCGATAATATTTGTAATGATTTTGCCTCTCTAGACAAACCCTGACTACTACACTTGGCATCCAAAGCTCTCTTCTATCTGGCCCCAGCCAGTCTTGCCCTGCTCACCTCTGACTACTGTTTTCAATCACCTTTTACTCCAGCCAGTCAAATCATGGGTTCTCACACATGCACTTGATTTTCTAGATCCACATTCTCCTTACCCAGACTGTAGCCTCCTGTTAGTACTGACATAAGTAAACCCTGTTTTAATATCCCCTCCTTCAGGAAGTATTATCACACTCCCACAGATAATCTCTTTCCACTTTAACCCTGTCATATTTTATGTGTGTATGGTACTTACCTTGCATTATTGTTAATTAGTTCCTTTGCAGAAGTGGAAACTTCAAGAGGATAGGATTGAGATTCTTTTTTAAAAATATATATATTTTATTGATTTTTCAGAGAGGAAGGGAAAGGGATAGAGAGTTAGAAACATCGATCAGCTGCCTCCTGCGCACCCCCTACTGGGGATGTGCCTGCAACCAGGTACATGCCCTCGACCAGAATCAAACCCAGGACCCTTCAGTCCGCAGGCTGACACTCTATCCACTGAGCCAAACCGGTTAGGGCAGGATTGAGATTCTTAATGCATGTTTTCCTTTCATCAGCACCTAGGAGAGTACCTTATGCAGGATGCCCCACCCCCTCCAAAATGTATACATGCTTTAACAGCTGATGGCTCAATTTTGAAAATGAAATGTATTTTAATAAACACTGCCTTTATAATTATTCAAAATGTGTGTACACATTTTTAGGGACACCCTATATATAAGGTATGCTCATTAAATGTTTGTGGGCTGACTGACTGGCTCAATTAAACATCAGTGAATCTTGGGTAACCAGAAGGAAAGAAAATAAATGATGTGTGCCTACCACTAGAATGAAAGCTTTGCTGGGCACTGAAAAAAAAGGCTCAGAAAATACTTGTAAACTGGATGACATTCATGTGATATGTTCTATGAGCCTTATACTATTTCAGGAACATCTTCCTTAAACACTGTGTAGTTCCCAAAATGTTTGAAACATTTAAAGTTTCAATGACAACCTTTCCTTCTTTGCCCACAACTCATTTTTTCCTTCCTCTTTCTGCATTACTTTCTCTTTCCAAGCCCTGCCTTCTTCCTTTACCTAAGGGAGAGGAGCCTTCTTTAGGTAGGCTGCATGCTGCCCAGACCCCATGTCCAGGTCCACAGAGATGTAGGGGTCATCACAATTATATTAGTCTGACCCCTTTCTTTCTGTGCAGATTCATTTCCTGGCCTGGAACCAACAATATAGAGTGTTTTCAGAGTCCTAACCCTTTGAGGATAAATTTTAATTTAATCATTTAAAAATGATAAGAACAATCAAATCCTTGGTTAGCACAAAACATCTATGGGATTGTTACAAATTTTTGGCAATATTCACACAAGAGGGAGCAAAGCATATCAGGCCAAATTGGTTATAAATGCAAAGCAATTTTCATGGAAAACTAAAAACTAGAGCCTGACATTGAACTGGTACCCAATACATAATAACTTCCAAGAGTGTCATTTAAAAGAATCCACCTACCACTTTGCCTTCTTTTTTTCTTACTTTTTTTAAGAAAAAAAAGGGGGGGCACTTGTGCAAAATTCCAAATTACTAACCAGATTCATACTCCATACAAATAATGGGAAAGCCAGAGTTTTGCACTGAGACACCAGTTTGGATGTTAGTTCTAAGGCATTTACTGGGTATGTTACATCAATTCTTACAGCCTCCAAGTTTCCTCAATTGCCAAATGGGTCACAACCCTGGCCATAGAGGATTGTGAGAGATGCTCCTGTGAACACAGGACAAGTCATGCCACCTAGAGCTGCAGGCGCTCAACTGCTCCAGAAATGGCAGGGTTGGGACACTTGGTGAATCTGTTTCTCTCACCTGCGCTCAGAGCAGGACTAATGCACAGTATGTGCCCTGCACATGGCCCTTCCCCAGAGGAGCTAGGGAGTCATTTTCATAGTTTCTTCCTTCCACTAAATCAGTTTTGCAGTTTTCTTACTTACCTAATGACAAGACATAGTTCTTGAAGTGTGTGGTTAAACCCTTCTAGATATAGCCAGCCCTCACAGCAGTGTAGTTCAGGTTGGCAGGCAAATGTTAAGCCCCCACCAAGCTCTTCTCTGTCCTTGGAATTCTGAGGCATAGGTGAGATCCAGGGTTCCTGATCACTGAGTTTATAACCTGGGCAAACGGCGCAGATGCCTAAGAAACAACAACAGCACCCTACAATCCACCATGCATTTTATAGCATTTTTATTATTATAATAAAGGTTGTGTGCTTTCATATAACCTGGGCAAACGGCGCAGATGCCTAAGAAACAACAACAACCAATCCACCATGCATTTTATAGCATTTTTATTATTATAATAAAGGTTGTGTGCTTTCATATAAACATTCCATTCAATCTCCTTCGAAGCTCCCAGTGCTTCTGAGGTAGGCAGGAGAGGTATTAGTATGCCAATCATAAAGCTGAGGAAATCGATGCCCAGAAAGTCTGAGCCATCTATCAGGGCCACAGAGGTACTTAGTGGCAGAAGCCAGACGAAGCTTTGGGTCCCAGGACACCATGCCCAGTGTTCTTCCCAGTAGACACACAACTTCCTGTGCTTCCCTTCCCTACCCTCTAATTTCTGTCTGTGCAATTTTAACATACCTGAAAGAAAGAGATCTTCAGATTATTAATTCATTCAAAGTCCCATCCTGAGCTCCTATCTTGTGCAAGACTCTGAGCTGGGTGTTTGGGGGACACAGAGATGGCTATAGGAGCCACAGTACTTCAAAGAGAGGCAGAGTCATGGGGGAGTACTTTCATTCATGAGTCCAGAAAGGCTCTGGGAAGACTCATGAATGGAAGGACATAGTTCTCCACTGTAGCTGTGAAGACTGGGTATAAAGCAGGTAAGTCAACTCAGGCCATAAACTCAGATCTGCAAGAAAGGCAGCTTCATTTTTGTTTTGTTTTATTTTTGATACTTCAACTCAGTTTCTATTGTGAACACATTCTGCACACAGTACCCTGTTTTCTGTTAGTTTGCATAATCTCTATCCATTCAGGGAATGATGGTTAATTTTATGTGTCCACTTGACTGGGTTTGAGGTGCCTGGATATTTGGTTAAACATTCTGAGTGTGTCTGTGAGGTGTTTCTGGATGAGATTAACATTTGAATCCTCAGACAGACTAAAGCAGAATGCCCTCTCCAATGTGGGTGGTCCTCACCCATTCTGTTTAAAGCCTAAATAGATGAAGAAGTTAAATAAAAAAGAATTCTTTCTCTCTGACTGTCTTTGAGCTAGGATGTAAGTCTTCTCCTGCCTCTAGACTTGGACTTGAACTTACATCATCAGCTCTCTTGTTTCTCAGACCTTTGGACTCTGATTGGAACTATGCCGTTTGCCCTCCTGAGTCTCCAGCCTGTGGACTACATATCCTGGACTTCTCAACCTCCATAGCCATGTGAGCCAATTCCTTACAGTAAATCTCTTTCTCTAGGCAGATAAATATCCTATCAGTTCTGTTTCTCTGGAGAACCCAGACTAATACAGAGGGTCTTCTCACCCCTCCCTGATGGGGTGTCTATGTGCCTGGGGGTAGCAGAGGAACTTACTTAGGGCTAACAGACAGGAAGAAGGAGACAATCAGTCATCATTCCTCATGGCCTGTACTGCCACTAGCATAACTAGGGCCTCACATTCCTGGCAGGGGTTTTTGCAGATAGCTGTTACACTCTAATTGTTCAAATCATTACATGCCCCAGATCCAGCTCTCGCAGCCTCTCCCATAAGTTTCCATGGTATTTGGGAAGCATTAGGCTGTTCCCTTGCCCGTGCCAGATATACAAGAAATTTGGCTAGGCTGCCTCAGATCCGTAAGTACTCACATACCACACAGCTCCATGACTGGAGAACTGGGAAGCTCTGCACAACTTTCATCTTCTCGGGATCCACCTATAGCATGAACATAAGACACATCCACCTCAGATCCCAAGAAATTTAGTATTTCTACTATGGCACATTCTCAGCACCCTACAATGTCTACTCCTTCCAAGCTCCCTCTAAACATTTCACCTTCCTCCACCTGTAGAAGCTTTATCTAGACAGGTAAGAATGGGACTTGGGGAACAGGAATAAAATGAATGATCACATATTCTTATTCACACATGAAGCTTTTGATCATCATAAGGTCAATAATTTGACTCATGTTCTCTGCAGGTTTGGTTATTTGACTTTTGTTTGTTTTCTGTGATACTATCTTCCCCTCAGATATTAAACACTTCTGACTAAATGGGGCAAAATTTGAGGGGACAAAAAATGAAATCAGATCAAGAAATAATCTGGGTCATATTTATTACCTTTGTTCTGCACAGTAGGGCTTGGGGATGCTGACATGGCATTGAGGAAGAATGTTTAAGGGAGCAATGTGAGAGATACTGGGAAAGCAAATTAACAGGACTCATTATTTTCAATTTTTATAAAACCATCCTGCTCCTGAGCTTTTTAAAAAATGAGAATTAAATAAATCATTAAGCAGCTTATCAAATCTAGCCAATTTTAAATAATGGAAAAACAGTACTGAATTCTGCCTGAAACTTCACATTTTAATTTTTTCCTCTTCATTTCCAATCATGCTTGGTATGATCTAAACAAACTTGCTTATTCAGCATCCCTCACTCAGTTCCAGACCCCTCTCTTTGTACATCCATTCTCCTGAAAGCACCTCTTTCAGAATGAGAATAAGCTTGGGCAGGGCTCAGTAGCCCCTGAAGCCAGGCTGGGGAAAACTGGAGCTGTTCTATCAAAGGCTGTGCCAGGACCTTTGCCTTCCTTGCAGCTATGAGTGCTCAGGCTCAGAGCCGGTGTCTGGCATGAGTCAAGGGAGAAGCCGAGATAAGCCTGGTCTGGTCCATCTGGCAGAATCAAGGTCAGGGATATCCCTGCTGGAGCAGAGTGGGAAGAGCAGTGCCTGGTTCTGAGGAACAGCCACTCACGGTGGTACCTCTTGGTATCTGGGAGAAGGAGGGCAGGAACCCAGGTAAAGATTTCATCTCCTGGAGAAGGGCCAACAGGAGCCAGTCAGGACAGTGCCTCTTACAGAAGTCTGGGACACCAGACAGGACGGGATGTGTGGAAGCCAGTACGTTGGGTTAGATCCACGCTGGTGTAGCGCACAGCTATAACTGACAGCCTTCCAGAGTGCTCAGGGTTGGTGCCTGGCACAAAAAGCTGGTCATGTTAGCATTCTGTCTCACTCTCAGGCACTGCTAGATCAGGAAGAGGAGTTGTCCTGAGCTTGGGGCTATGAGGAGCTAGAAAATGCCACGAGAAGAGCCATGAGAGAGATATCTATGAGGGCCAGATTTTTTGTTTATTTAGTTCACTGCTATATCTTCTTTATTACAACAGTGCCTGGCACATGGTGTGCACTCAATAACTATTTGTGAAAAGAATGTATAAAATCATGGTTCTGTCTTTTAAAAGCTGTAAAACTATATGCAAGATATTGAGACTCAGTTGTTCTTCCATTTAGTTGTTTTAGACAATGTGTGTTGCCATCGGCACAATTTTGTCCCCGTGACTTTCACTCTCAAGTATTACTCCCATGAAGATGTTACATTACATGGCAAAAAGGAACATTGCTGATGTAGTTGATTACTACTCAGTTGACTGTAATATAGAGAAATTATCCTGGATTATCTGGGTACACCAAATCTAATCAAACAACTCCTTAAAAGGGAAGATATTTCTGCAGTTGGTAGCAGAAGGGAAGTCATGGGAAGAGGTAGAAGAGAATAGGGGGAATAAATGATGATGGAAGGAGACTGACTTGGGGTGGTAAATGCACAATACAATATACAAATGATGTATTATATAATTATACACCAGAAACCTACATAATTTTATTAAACAATGTCACACCAATACATTCAATTAAAAAAAAGAAAGGAAGTGAGAGGTTCAAGGCATTAGAAGGATTTAATGCACTGTTTTGTTGACTTAAAAATTACAGAGGTCATGTGTCAAGGAAACGGTGATCTCAGTTCTACAATCACAAGGAACTGAATTCTGTAGGCAACCTAAGTGAGCTTGGAAGTGTGCTCTTACCTAGAGCACAGCCAACCCCTTAATTTCTGCCTATGAGTCTGAACACATGAGCCAGTGGGCCTGCAATACTCAAATTTCTAAGTAATCAATGTATGGTAGTTTTCCATTGCAACAATAGAAAACTAAAAAGTATTTATATATTTATATTCACTTGTATCTATATATATAAAAGCCTAAGCAACCAGCTGACCAGATGACTGGTAGCTATGACATGCACTGACCATCAAGGGGCAGATGCGCAATGCAGGAGTGGAAACCACAGGCATGGAAACATGGAACAGACTGATGAATCTCAGAGGGAAGGAGAGAGGAGGGAGGGTGGGAAGTGATTAACCAAAGATCTTATATGCATACTAGAGGCCCAGTGCATTGATTCATGCACTGGTGGGGTCCCTCAGCCTGGCCTGTGCCCTTTCCCAATTCTGGACCCCTTGGGGCATGTCGGAGAGTGGGTTTTGGCCTGATCCCCACAGGCCAGGCTGAGGGACCCCACTGGTGCATGAATCCGTGCACCAGGCCTCTAGTTATATATAAATAATTCAGAATACACACACACACACACACACACACACACGACACATCTGTTGTTTAAGTAGTGATAACTGGAGCTGGCAATCTCCATGGCTTATGTCTGAATTTCTTCTTCAACCCTTTTTTGGCGACCACCTCCTCGTCCTAATCATTTCATTAATTTTGTAAATGAAATATTCCCATAGATTTAAGTTTGAGTTAATTTTTAGGTGAGTTTCTCTTGCTGAGAATAGAATCAACACTGACGGACTGCTTGTGTGTGTCAAGCCTTAGCCTATCAAAGCCTACTACTGTCTCCATTGTGTATGAGGAGGGGTGAAAAGAAAGGGAAAAGGAAAGCAATGAGTCAGCGTGAGTCTAGGTTTCCACAGAGAAGAGGACTTGCTGCTTTCCCATGCACAAGTGAAACAAGACTTTAAATAAGTGAAGCCCTCCTTCAATGATGTTTTCTGCCTGGTTGCTGGTCCTGAGCCTGGCAGTTGTCAATCACAACTCAGGTCATATAACTCACTATTAAGAGGAGAATCCCACAGTGTCATAGATGGCTGAGAGCCCCAGAGGTCATCCAAATCAGTGGGGTTCAGCTTCAGAGAAATAATTCACTCTAGCTAGTTTGAGCAACCTGAGATTATTACACTGAGTTGACTAGTGGCCTTCCAAAATTCATGTCCACCTGGAACCTCAGAATGTGACTTTATTTAGAGACAGGTCTGTATAGACATGATTATTTAAGTTAAAAAGAGGTAGTACTGGATCAGAGTGGACCCTAAATCTAGTGACCATCATCCTTATAAGAAGATCATGTGAAGACACAGGCCCACATGGGGAAAAGGCCATGTGATAATAGAGGCAAAGATTGAAATGATGCAGCTACAAGCCAAGGAGTACCAAAGATTGCTGGCAACCACCAAAGCTAGTAAGAGGCAAGGAAGGATTCTTGTTAGAGTTTAGAAGGAGGATGGGCTGAATGATACCTTGATTTTGAACTTCTAGCATCCAGAACCATGTGAAAATAATCTTTTGTTGTTTTCAGCTATCCAGTTTATCGTGATTTGTTATGACAGTCCTAGGAAACAAATACACCCCGTGTTAAATGGCCCAGAGAACTATTGTGGGAAGGCTGTTGAAGAAACATACCATAGGCTTACTATCTGGGAATAATCCCAAAGCACACTGTCAGAGCAGTCAGCTAAAGGAGCCACACCTCCTGACTCACACAGAAGGCGCTGGATCTCCCAGCTCTAGAACCACACAGAAAAGGATACTGATGTCCTGCTTCTCTCCCTTATTAATTCGGTTCCTAATTTAAGTCTCTAGCAAGGGTATCCAATTGGTGGAACTGAATCCAGCTGCTAAGGATCTGGAAATGCAGGTTGTAGCTCCCCAGCCTCTGCATCCAGGAGGGCCCAATCAGGAAGGTTAGGATCCACAGGAATAGCACTAGACACCAAAGTGTCTACCCAAGTTCCTCACATTGACCCAGTTGCAGCTAACCTTCACTGAAATATTCACATGGGCCAGGCATTAAATCATATTATGTTATTCATATTCTTAACAGCCTTTTAAGGTACCTATTATTGTCCTCATTCTAAACATATGGGAACTGAACTGAGGTTCAATTAAGTTTTTGAATCTTATTGATTGCCTCACAACAATTTATTTAACATTCCAGAGGTATTTATTGAATGCCTACCAGGCTTGCTGGGAATAAACAGTAAACAGGAAATACTTAATCCCTAACTCCAGCTGCTTAAAGTCTAATGCAATGGTTTTAAACCTGGCCTACATAAGAGTTGCCTGAGGCCTAGGCTTTCAGGTAGATTGCTGAGCCCGCATTACCAGAAGTCTGGGAAGAGAAAACCGTTATTATTGAGGTGATGACCTGAGCCCTAGTCCCTTGATTCCAGGCCCAGGGGCTCTATTGCTGCCCTAAAAATTCCTCCAGATGCCAGGCAGGTAAAACAGGTCTGCGGAGAAGGTAGATATAAGTCAGTAAGTGTTAAGTCAGTTATTGGTAACTGAACCTGGCATGACAACTGCCTAGAGATGCATAGCACATCCCTGGATTATTTAGGGCCTTTGAGCATCCAGGCTGTGAGCAACGCGAGGCTCCTCACCCTCTTCTGTACCTGGCAGGCATCCCGGTGAGGAGGAGAATCCACTTCCATGGCAGTCTCCTCTCAGAGCACCTCTCACACCGAATGCTAACTGCCTCCTGCCTTGGTCTATAAGTAGCAGGAGGGCCAGGGATTGAGTCTGCCTTGTTCACAGTTATATTCACTCTGGGCAGGGACTAGGCTAAGTTCTAATGCACAAATATCTATCTGTGGAAGAGAGGAAGAAAGGGAAGGAGAGGACAAATCATGTCCCATCACACCAGGGGAATATATGGCCTCTAGCCTCCCCTTTCATAGAGAGGAACACCCTCTGGACTCAGGACGGTCTGCACAGTGCCCCTCTTCCTGTCCTTGACAAAGGGTGTGGTGCCTGCTCTGTGGACTGAAGGTACACTGCACTACTTCACCCCCACAAGGAGGCCCCACCTCCAGGAGTGCCTGTAGTTTCCCTCTCATACTGCACAGGTTGCAGAGGCAGCACAGAAACTTTCTTCTGCTCTTTAATTCAGCAAATAATACTTTCCCAGGCTGTTCTAGGTGTTTGAAGTACAGTGGTGAACAAGTAGGTTTTGTTCCCATGAAATTTACAGGCTACATGGTAAACATGAGTGGGTAGATAATAATCACAGACTATGATAAGCACTAGGAAGGAAAAAGAAAGATAATGTGATAGAGTAACCAGGTGATTAATTTGAATAGCTCATCAGAAAATGCCTCCTGTATAGGGGAAATTTAAGCAGAAACCTGAAGAGTAAGATGGTACCATGAAAAGACCTAGAGGAAGAATGTTCCCCCCACAAAGCAATTCAAGGCTCTTGCCCTGTGTGTGTGTGTGTGTGTGTGGTGGGGAGGCCAGCTGTTTTAGGAACAGGATAAACCCAGTGCGTCTGGCACATAGTAACTGGGGCATGGTAGAAGACTGAGAATGTGGGCCTGACCAGATCTCTCAAGACTCTGTAAGCAAAGGAGAAAATGAAGCTGACCACCCCCAACAACCTTGGGACCCTATTCTTAGAACCTCTGAGAGGGATCCAGGCAACTGGTATGGCTTATAACCAGATACAGCGACAACTGTCCTTTTGCAGATGCCTTGGATCTACACCCTTGAAGAAAAATCTAGAGAAGTCTCCTTTGCCCTCTCCCGTCAGTAGACACATTCTAGGGATACTTAAGAGATCTGTCTTATTAAAATGAAAACCAACTTTAATGGAACAATTGGAAAAGTGTCTGAAAATTACTAGAATCTTTAGATTACATTCGTATTCATATTCTCAACTCAAATGCACTGAAGTTATAACTCAATATATAATTGTTCCTACTGCCCTGCAACCAATTCTACTTGGAATTTTACAACCCATCTTACCCTGACTCATTCCTACTCCCCAATCCCATGGCTATCTCAGTTTGGGTTGGCATAAATTAGCATAAAAGGGCCAGTCTACACACAACTAGTGGGGAGGGAATACATGACCTCTACCAACATGCACAGAGTGCTGCTCAAGGACCTCCCCAACATAGAGGCTGCTGTCAAAACTGAGGCCTGAGTTCGGAGAGATTTTTGGAACATGCATGTAGATTCCCTTACCCAGATATCATTTTTTAAAAATCTTTTATTTTAAATTAACTTTTGAATTGCAAAAGAGTTGCAGTTATAATAAAGAGAGTTCTTGTATACTGTTTACCCAGTTCCCCGGATATTAGCATATTACATAACCATGGTACAATGATCAAAATTGAAAAATTAATACACTATAAACTAAACTATAGATATTGCTCTGATCTCCCCAGTTTTTCCCCAGTTTCCAAAATGCGACTGTTCTGAACTAAACCCTCACTCCCACTAGAGCCAATGGAAACAGAGAGATTTTTTTGGATGTGGAGAACCCAGCTGGGAACAGGGGGCACCCAAGAGAGATGAACGACTATGGAAAGACGAGGAGAAAGGGGAGGAAGTACACCTTCTTTGAGATTGTGTATGGTGGGGGAGGGGGGCTTCTCACCTCACTTACTCAAGGAGAAATGGGGTGCTATGAGCTTCCAGAGTGTGGGTACAGTGAAAAAATTGGTCCCAATGTTCACCTGCATTTGAGAACCCAGGCCCTTATTCACTTTCAAGGGGCTTGTCTCACCCCTGGAGAACACGACCAGCTTCTCTGGAGGTAGTGATGTTGGCTGCAGAGAAAGTAGACACTTTCCTCTGAGTGATGCTCAGTGCAGTCTATGTCAGAGTCCACATATATGACAGCCCCTAGGCTCCCCAGTGCCTAACTCACCATCATACAGGTAGGACCCAGCTCTGGAACCAGAATGGAATTTGCCATGTTTAACAGCATCTGGGAAGCTACAGTATGTGTTTGGCACAGACGTGATTGATTGAGATGAAGAGAAAACGAGGACAGCTAAAATTGCAACAAATTACCCTAGTTGAGACTCATCAAGAAATATACCATTTTTATTGCCATTGGGGAGTTTAACTATCTTTCTTCGTACCTGCACCCAGGCTTGTGGGTGGATAAGCAACTGCCACCAATACTTTCCTGCCTTCCATGAAATCTGGAGAGATGCTACTAAAGGAACATCTGAGTATTTGCAGGGAGTACATTAATAGTAGCTGTTCCCACCACCTCCAGCCCATCACTACAGGGGTTAAAGCTGCTGAACCAACTTATAAACCAGAGAGAGAATATGCTTAAGCTAATAGTAAATGCCCCTGATGTTTGCTGGAATATGCAGGGAGGGAGAGGTTGGAGGAATGGAGGGGAAAGAGAACTGGAATTCCTTGCTTCTAAGGAATGAGTTTTCTGCCTACATAGGAGAGGAGACTCAAGCTGAACACAATATGCTGCATAACTATGACTGTTTCTTCATTGATAAATGAAATGGAACCGAAATCTGGATGATTAATTCAGTAAACCAAAATTCCTTTAATTTTAAGTGTTTGCTATTCTTTTTATGTTCTGTGTCATATGGAGCAGAACTTTGGGGTCTCAAGCAAGCATTTACACACGTGCTTAAAGCTCCAACACTCTTTTCTGAAAAGTAGTACCGACTGTGGAAGCAGGTATCCCTACAGATACTGCATGTGAAGGAGAGGGCCGACCTTCCCTCTGGGTGAGAAGACAAGTCATTAGTGTACTCCCTGCAAACTTGGGCAATGCAAAAGTGATGCTGGCTCCTCTGGGGAGTATACAAGAAGGAACACACTTGTCTAGCATGTTCCAATTTCTTACCCTTAGTCAGCTAATGTTGCTGATTTTTTCATCATTCTAAATGGCATATTAAAACAATGGGTTGAATTGTATCTCCCTAAAATTCATATGTTGAAGCTCTACCCCCAAATGTAATGGTATTTGGATACGGGCCCTTTAGTGAAGTAATTAAGGTTAAATGAGGTCATAAGGATGAGGTCCTAATCCAATAGAATTGCTGTCCTTATAAGAAGAAGAAAAAAATACCAGAGAACTCTCTCTCTCTCTGCACAAGGACCAGGAGAAAGGCCACATGAGGACATTGTGAGAGGTGGCTGTCTACAAGCCAGGAAGAGTTCTCACCAGAAACCAAATTTGCAAGCCAGTCACCTTGATCATGGACTTCTAGCCTCCAGAACTGTGAGAAAATAAATTTCTGTTGTTTAAGCCACTCAGTTTATGGTATTCTGTTATGGCAGCCCTAGCTAGCAAGCTAACACACACACACACACACACACACACACACACACACACTCCCTCTTTCTTTTCACACAATGAAGCATACTATGCACCTTGATTTGTAAGATGAACAATGTCTTTGAGATTTACATATCAAGACCTTTTTATTCTTTTTTTTGTTTGTGTGTTTCTAATACCTGCACAATATGGAATGGCTGTGCCCTGATCTATTTCACGGGCCTCTTATGAATGAACATTTAGATGTTTCCAACTTGCCAGCACACACAATGCTTCAATAAAACCCTCACACACGTGTGACCTTGCACCTGTCACAGAGGGCTTCTTAAAAAATATGAATTCATTGACAATATTTAAAAATGGATTCCATGTCTGATCTGCATTTGTTACTTTTCTTGAAAGAACAGAAAATATGACACACTGGCCCACATTCTCTCCTGGCACCAACCATTTGAAGCTGAGAAGCTGCTGTACTGTCCACATGGGCCACAGTGGTCGTGCCAGCCACAGCGCTCACACATCAGGCCCCCACAGGCACAGCAGTTTGGACCCCAATCTAGATTCTCTGGGCCCACTGTAGTTTAAGGTAAGTTATCAGAAAACACACTATGTACCAGCTTAGTTCATTCTCATCACCTTCTCAAAAAAAAAAGTGCCTTCACTAAGGTAGAATTTAACGTTATGCCTTCTGCCTCTATGGGTGGTTGAAATAAGAGTTGTCTATTTCAGAAGGATTTGAGTGTCTTTACAGAACTGTCACTGAAGATACTGTCCACTGTGTTACTCAAAGTTCTCTAAATAAATTTTCATTCCATAAATGTCTGCTTAGGACTGATTCCAGAATAATAAAAAGGTCTCTTCAGGTGAATGCATATACTTTCTCATGTCAAAAAAATGAAAATGAAATAATGCGCAAACTTCTACTCTTGAGTTAGGAAGCCAAACAATGTTTTAGTCAGTCTCAGTATCCCTGAGAGTTACCACTGGTCCCTGCTGCTTGGAGAGGTTCTGCTTCTCCAGTCTATTTAAATCAATAATGGGAGGCCCCCACCCCTCAGTCACGTGAAGCCCATCTAGGTTCAAGTTTCCACCTTTTAGTCAATTTCGGGATGAACTTGGGTTTGGCCAAAAATTAACATTTTAATAGCTAAAACTCAGTGCCATTTATTTCACTGCCATTCTCTTATTCAATAATGTAGGTAATCTAAGTTATATAAATATGCACTTCCCCCGAGGGACCTAATAATCCTATTTTCATTTTGAATGAAATAAAAATTACAAATAAATATGTATATTTGTCCTGGATTAGCTCTCGCAGAAAAACGAAGGCTGCTTAGTGCTGAGTTAGGTGAACTCCTCCCTTTTTGAATCTCTCAAGGTCTTCTTGACTCCTGTGTTTCAACAGGAATCTGCACCATGGAAGCAGGTAGGGAACAAAGAACTAGGGAAAAGAATACTGTGTTTTTTTGTTTGTTTTTTTAATTGACATTATTATGATGTAATGTGAAAAAATACAGCCTGGTTTAAAAGTTCATTTCAGATATTTAATGACATCATGAAGTTCTAAGTTCCCCTCAAAATTCTGACCACTAATCCAGTCTGGATTCTTAGCTGAGCAATGACTCTGTCATGATTACTTGTTAAGTTGATTGTTGTCCGAGTCTTCAGCGGATCTGAGGGAGCAACAGTGAAAGCATGTTTAAAACGCTCTGGATGCTTGCTGCAGTGCCCTCACTCATTAGCTGTGTGAGCCTGAGTCAGTGGCTGGAGTGATCAGTTTCCTTTCCTGTAAAATGTGGCTGCTACTGCTCAAGGTGGCTGTGATGATAATCAAATGACATGTAATATGCAAACATCCTTGGAAAATGTTTGAGTGAATGATAGTAATAATGATGAAGGCTAATATGGAACAGGCTGCCTTCTAAGTAACTTACATATGTATTAATTAACTTAATGGTTACAACCACTCTATGAGGGGGGTTATTAGTATGATAATCCTGATATTTTACAGATTAAGAAACTGAGACACAAAGCAGTCCTAAGACTCACCAAAGGACACACAAGAGCTAGGATGTCTCGTTCCAAGGCCCATACTCTTAACTACTTTGCTGCCTCCAAATGTAAGGAATTTTTTACATTAGTATACTCCCACAGTGCCCCAAATATAGAAACATTTCTTTCAAATACACCTTTCCTATTTTTTTCCCCACAAATTAGTTCATGCCTGGGAAAAACAAATAAATAAACAAACAAACAGATCTTCCTTTGTGTCTTTCCTATAGGACTAGTTCCTACTCAACGGGAATAGATCGAGGGATGATATTCTCAAATTAGCTACACTGTATGTGTCCCATGTGTTAGAATTCGCAATTTGCTTTCTTGCACATTATCTAACTCTATCTTCACCAAGACAAGGCAAAAACCAAAAAAAAAATATCATTACTGTTTTCATTTGACAGAGGACATAGTTAAGGTGGGAAGAAATGATGTAAGTGGCTGAGGTCTCATAGCTGGTAAAAGGCATGGCTAGGACTAGAACTCGTGTTTTCCTGAACCTAAACTCAGGTCTCCACCTACACACCCATCCAGGTTTTCACCAAGCTCTCATTAAGATGCTGCATGGTAGGGGGCAACATAATGGAATCCTTTGGTTCCCATGTTTACGTTTATATTTTGTGGGAGAGAAGAGGGCATAGTGGGACAGTAAGAATATTGTGTTGTCAAGTACAGGACACTGGTTGTTGAGTACAGGACACTGGTTCTAGAGACACTGAGTAGAGATATGGTGTCTCCAGTCCCTATATGTGTGAATGTTGGGGGTGGGTACGTGTGCTCATTGAGAACTAGGGGCTCTGTGGGAGTTTACTCTGTGCTACCTGACCTGTAGATGAAGTCCCCTTTTCTCCTGTTCCCTCAAACCTGAAGTGGAAGTTAGAAGAGAAAGGAATGCTGGGTTCCTTCTAGTGATTTTCCCATCTTGCCCTGTGGATGATGGAATATTTCCCTGGGGGAGCATCAGGGCAGCCCTTATCCATGTGCCGCACTTCCCAATTGTGGCAGAAGATGGCCAAGAAGTGATCAGGGACTAGAGAGGATAGCAGAGAAAATTAAAGAAAGACAGAGGACGAAAGGGCAGGAGGCATTACCTTTTGGAAGCAGCAATGAAGAAAAGCACCAAATATTTACTGATAAGGAAATGGATGCTCGGAGGAAATAAGTGGTTATCTAGCAAATCCTTCACAGACCCAGTGCTCTCCCAAAAGATGTGTTTTAAATTCAGCTGAAAGCTCCTCACATCACTCATCTCTGTTGCTTCACAAGAAGTCCAACCCCCACTGTTTTAGCCTCAGAGATAGAATCAAATCAGTAGGTTATGAGACAACTGAGAAAGCAAATTTATCCTGAGACAAGAGAACTGGGGCTGTGATGGTATTAACCAGCATAGACATATTAGTGGCACGCAGCTTTGTCCCTGGTACTGCCTCTGCTCACTCAACACACAATCCCTCCAAAGACCTCACAAATGCTTTCAAAATTCATTAAATCCAAGTTGCTATGTCTCTTAAAATTGTCATTCCCCTGTTTTCAATGTATTTAGTTCAATTGTCATCATCTAATTTTCACAACACAATTCTAGTGTGTGTGCCTCCCTCCAGGGGTGTGGTAGGGAGGCTTTCCCCTTTTAGATGACATACGCATTCCATTCAAATGGATGGGGATCCTCCAGCAGACACACACACACCCTACCCTATCATTCCAGTTAGTAGAGCTCATAGTCGGAGGCCTAAAGGTTGGTAGGTGGCATGTGACGTGGTGACATGAACTGGGCATGGACATCAGAATTGGGATCCAAGCCCCACTATATCCCTTTCTAGCTGGGTGACCTTGGGGAGCTACCTAATCACTCTGAGCCCTAGTTTTCTCCTCCACAAAACAGAAATGATATTTTCTTCCAGGGGTTGTTATGAAGACTAAATTAGATGATGTTTATTTAGTGCTAGAGATAGTGTCAAGCACATGGTTCATGAAATGATAATAAGTATCACTATTGTTGTCATTATTGTTATTAATACCAACATAATTTTTTTAAAAGTTAGAAAAGCAGACATGTGCTGCACTTCCCAATTATGGCAGATGATGGCCAAGAAGAGGACTTTCACAGCAAATAAAGTGTACAAGCATAAATTCTCCAAAATAGTCAAACAAGTCCTCCTTCCTGCTCCAAAGACCATGTGTACCTCTTTCTACTACAGGACTTACTAGTATATTGGTGGAATTATTTGCTAATGAATCTGCCTCTGACCTGGAGTCTGAGCTCAGCAAAGTCAGGAAAATTTTATTCATCTTAAGATGAATCAAGCTTCTCTTGATGCCAGAATAGGCGTTAATAAATTGTGAATGAATGAAAAGCTGTCCAAAAAAAAGTACTTCTTCAGAAGAAATGTATCCCACAAGTTGATTTGGAGACATACTACCAAATGAGTTTATAATGCCTCCCTAAATGTCACTAGCAGGTAGCCAACCTAAACTGCAATTAATTAAAAGTAATCTGTAAACTTGTCAAGTGTGAACGGTTACAAAAGGAAGCTAAATGAAAAAGGGAAGGGCTGATACAACAACAAAGGCAGGTGCCAATGGCCATCAGAGAGGAGAAGGGTTTGTCTCTTCTGCTCTGCTCTGCATGAGGGTGCTCAGAGGGGAAATGTTCTGGCTCTTCAACCTGAAACATCTCTTGGGACAAGAGAGACAATTCATCAAGTTGCCAAGGCTTGACAGGACTGTCCCTGAGGACACCCAGCTCTGATTCTATATTCGCCAAGAAACCTTCTGAACTGTCAATGTGTTTTTTCCTGAGTGAACTCACAGTTTCAGGCCCAGTTTTTCTCCATCTGTAAATTAATAAACCTGCATTCCAAAGTCCACATCAGAATTGGGGTAGGTGGGAGTGTTATCATGAACCAATTATTCACTACCTAGTCATGCCAGGAAAAAAATAAATTAAATAAAATCGCTAGTGCAGTAAAACTGCACTGGATGTTAAAAAGAAGGAGATAAAAGTTAGAAAGTCTAGACCTGATAGCCTGACCTGTCCTATTACTTCAATAACTACAGCAAAGATTACAAGACAAGCGAAGGGCTCAAAGGAAGCCCCATCCTTCAATGCCATTATTCCCCACTGGGTCCCTCAGAGTGCAAAAGGAGCATTATATGAACTACCACCACCACCACAACAACAAAGCAATTTTATTTGTCTCAATAGACACCTAGCAAATGGTCAAAAAGCAATAGGTGTATATTATGGCAAAAGAACTATTGATTAGCTAAAAAGAGTAACGTTCAGCAGGGCTATTAATATTAGAATTATTATAATGCATAGCTATAAAATTAAAATTCCTAAGATTTTTCTCTATAATTTTTCAATTATTGGTCTAATATAGTTAAACCTATCTCTTAGTCATCTCTAGCATATGACTCTTCAAATGTACTTATATGGCACCAATGTACTTTGTTGATTCAAAACAAATTAATCAAACTAATTATTTTATACTAGAGGCCCAGTGCATGAAAATTCATGCACTGGGGTGTCGGGGGTGGGTGGGGGGTCCCTCAGCCCGTCCTGCCCGTTCTCACAGACCAAGAGCCCTCAGGGGATGTCCTCTGTGGGAGGTGACCGGGCTGATCAGGTGAAGGCATCACCCCCACCACTCCACTGCTGCTGCCACTGCCAGCTGCCACAGCTGCCTGCCCTCGCCCTCACAGCCACCATGGCTTTGTCCAGAAGGAAGTCCAGAAGGACGGCTGGAAGACATCCAGTCTATCAGTCTAATTGGCATATTACCCTTTTATTAGTATAGACTAGAGGCACGGTGCACAAAAATTTGTGCACTTGGGAGGGTCCCTCAGCCCAGCCTGTGCCCTCTCACAGTCTGGAATCCCTCGAGGGATGACCACCTGCTGGCTTAGGCCCACTCCCTGGGGGATTGGGCCTAAGCTGGCAGTCAGGCATCCCTCTGGCAGCCCGGGAGCCCTCGGGGGATATTCACTTGCCAGCGGGGAGAAGGCCTAAGCTGCAGTCGGACATCCTTAGCACTGCTGAGGAGGCGGGAGAGGCTCCCACCACCACCACCGCTGTACTGGCAGCCGTCAGCCTTGCTTGTGGCTGAGCAGAGATCCCCCTGTGGGAGCACACTGACCACCAGGGGGCAGCTCCTGCATTGAGCATCTGCCCCCTGGTGGTCAGTGTGTGTCATAGTGACCAGTCATTCCCAGTCGTTCTGCTGTTAGGGTCAATTTGCATATTACCCTTTTATTATATAGGAGTGCCTGGCCAGCCTGGGTGAGGGGCTGATGGCTGTTTGCAGGCTGGCCATGGCCCCCAGCCACCCAAGCTCCCAGTGGAGGCTGGCTGAAAGCAGTTATGTGGGATTTATTTGTCTTCTATAATTGAAACTTTGTTGCCATGAGCAGAGCCCACAGTCAGCTCAGGGCCTGCAGGAAGCTTGGCTTCTTCCATCGCCCGGGCAACCAAGCCTCCTGCTTGCTCTAGCTCCGTGGCTGCTGGCCGCCATCTTGGTTGGGTCAATTTGCATATAGTCACTCTGATTGGCTGGTGGGCGTGGCTTGGGTTGTAGTGAAGGTATGGTCAATTAGCATCTTTGTCTTTTATTAGTGTAGATTATAGATACAAAATAACTACCTGAAAGAGTCTTTTACACTTTCCAACAACTGGGTTGGCATTCTATAGATTAGACATAGATAATCTATGGTCTATGAGCCAAGAGAAACTCTCAATTTATTTTCATCTGGATAGCAGGGAAAGTACCAAGAGGAATAATCACCCAGACATACTTTTGCTTACAGTTGCAAAAATGCAACATGGCTTAAAAACCACTATCTATGTAATCCTAGATTTCTATAAAATTAGAATGTCTCTCTGAAATTTCCTTTTACTCTGTGTCTAAACACAACAATCTCTAGCTATGCCGATCCATCTGTGCCTTTCATTCTCTGTCTGAAAGCCCATCTGACTCTGTAATTCTCTCATTCTTTCTCTCTCAGATGACCTACCTCATTATCTGATTCTTGCCCTTCCATATTCAATTCCCCCCTCTTCTTCTCATCCCCTATCTATCTTCCTTTTTATCTATCCCAGTGTCACCCAATAAAACTTCCTGCAATGATGAAATTGGCTTATATATGCACTTTCCAATACAGTAGTCACATGTAGCTATTGGGCATTTAAAATGTGGGTAATGCAACTGAGGAAGTAAAATTTTAATTTAACTTAAATAGTTACATATGGGTAGCAGCTATCATATTGGACAGTACAGAATTCTATTCCACAGAATTTTCAATCATTACAGAATATGTGCCTATGTGTGTATACATAATCTTTATCTCTTAAATATAAGAAATCAAATATATGTGGCTCTCCAATGATTTTTCCTTTTCACCCCTCAAAAAACTTGTGTCATATATATATAATTTTCTAAGCTTGAAATCTCTAAGGGATTCAAGGGAGAAAAAAGGAAAAATGAAGCAATGAAACAAGAAAGAGAAAAAAAATCAGGCTATAAATTCATGAACCCATTCCTGCAAGTGGGCTTGGGTCCTGCCTATCAATAGGTCATTATTGGCTGATTAGCAAATACTGAGGGTTTGTTGATTTGGCATGAGGAGATCTGTGCCTGGCCTCTTCAATCAGGCATCCCCAGTGCAGAGATATCATAGGACTTCACTCTGCCCTGGCCCGAGCAGGCACCTAGCAAGGAAAGCAGCTCTGGCCTTGAGCCTGAGGGTGATTCAATCTAGAGCGAAAGCTCCGCCTACAGGCCATAGGAGTTAATGCAGTCTCGCTCACACAGGGTCTTCATTCATCCTGACAAGAAGCCTATACAGTAGAAAATCTCATCTCCAAATCCTGCCACAAAATCCCACGTTCATGGGGGTGTGAGGAGGTGGATAAAGTGAAGCATTTGTCAACTCCATCTCACCAAAACACTACCTCCCTGATTCCACCACAGTGAAGCACTTCATTTCAGAACAAATAGCAGTTCATCACCAACCTCCTTCCTGGGTGCATTTAACTGGGCACCAGGGTCTAAAGTCCCTTCACAGTTCCCAGTTCTCTGCCGAATGTACATGCCACTGTACATCCCCCCTTTTTTTAAATTTGGAGATTGAACAATGTAAATGATTTTACTGACAATGAAGTACTTATTAAGAAATCTAGAGATAGAATTAGATCCTCCTACTTTCCCTTCATTTAATGACAATAGAATAATCATTTGTTACATTAAATGCATTAGAGATGAGCATAATAACACTGCTATTTTTATCACTTCACCACCACCTTTACTGGATTTATACTTTATTATAGACAATGCAGAACTGTGATTTTTAAGTTTCCGTTTTGACACTGTCTCCTTGCGGCATTTTTATACAGATAGCCCCGGACAAAAATCCAGCCCTGAGTCTGTGGGAGGTGAGTCTGCCTGGAAAGCCTTTTGAGGCTGCTGCCTGTCAGGAATCTAAGCTACTATGAAGGAAGACTGCCTCAGCACTCAGGAATTGGGACAGTTTGCGGTTTAACGGCACTGTCACCAGAACCCAGGCTTTTTGATCCTTAAAGGTCAGAATCTGGAGGCATGGCCAGCCACCTTGCTATGATTGCAAACCCTGTTGGATCCTTTACATATGAGTTTCAGTTTCTATTTACCTCAGTGGGTACTATGTAAGGCAGGGTGAGGCCATGACATTGGATCAGAAAGCCATGCTGGAATCAATATTTTTTCCACCAGAGCAATACCAGAACCAATATTCATTCATTCATTCATTCATTCATTCACTCAATATTTATTTGGCTATAATAAGCAGACACAGTACCAAAACTAGAGACAGAAATTGTTGCTGCCTTCACAGAGCTCACATTCTCTGGTAGTCAGTTGACAAAATGTGTTTGGCTAAAGCTCATATTTCTGCTGATTCTAAGATATTAATTCTAGGGGAGTTCAGCTAGGTATTGTCTGTGTTTGAAATATAGGAACAAAAATTGCAGTTGTAGCTTAGTTGTTTCTTTCATTTTAATAAGCATCTGATGCTATTTGCTATTCCAGTAAATTAATCTTCATTAATCAATCAAATATTTAAGTAGCTCCTATTTTGTGGGAGGCATTATGCTAGCTTTTTCATGCTAGCTCACAGGTGTGAGCTCACAGGTCAAAACAGAAAATAAGACATGTGCATACATACTAGTAACTAAACTAAAAAAATCTACAAAATAGCATAAGACAAACAGATGGATTGTTAGGAGAGATCAGGGGATGGTGGGATTGCTGGAAGGATCCAGAAAGCTGGAGAACATAGATGGAGACTTGAGACAAGAGTAGGATAATGACAGGTGGAGATTCTTCAACACAAAATCAACAGAGCACTAAGTTATTCAAACTATAGTTACATTCATTAATCTGCTTAAGCTTGATGACAGCTCTGTGAGATGGAGAAGTTAGTAATATTGCTATTCCCTTTTTCTCCAAATGAAGAAACTCAGTGTTGGATAATTTAAGTGACACACCCAAAGTCAGCAGGCTGGCACAAGGCTGGACAAGTTTCATTAATCACTAAACAAGGCAGGATCTTTAGTCTGTCATTCTTTTATTTTTTTCCTCGTAGTGCTACTTAATAGAAATCTAGTGCTGGGCTTTAGAAAACAGACATTCTCCATCTGCTAATGGAGGAAGTATCTGCATAATAAACAGACAAAATGTTTTTTCTTAACTTATATCTAAAGGCACCCAATCTTCTGAATAAAAATATCTCTTGTATGTGTTATTCCTTCCAAAGACTTCATAAATTGTTGCAATGTATTTGTTCCTGTTCCATTGGCCCTGGGTAGTGGCCTTGGCCTCTGGATCCGATGAAGTAGCCCCGCCTTTGGTAACCAAGGAGGACCTAGTCTCTGGCCCATCTTTGGGGTCATTCTGCCCTTTTCTGAAAGGATAACACATATTCTCAGATGAATAGCTCTACGGGCCCTTTTTATCCTGTCACTGTCCCCTTCATTCCAGAATTTCTGTTGAGAGGGTTGCCTGGATCCAAGTGTCACATGCCTCATCTCTGAAGTAAATCATTTTCAGCTACACCCTTGGTATTCTCTCCAGAGCATGCTTTGTCATTGTTTTGCAATATGCTGAGATTTTCCAAATCTTCGAGTTCTGGTTCCTCTTTGCTTAACAATTCCTTCTTTGATTTTTTTCCTTTCCTCTTGCATTCTACCCTAGCAGTAAGGAGAAATGAGTTCATCACATAGAAGTTCTAACTTCCATAAAACAGTAGAACACAATGCAGCCGGGTATTCTGCCACTTTATGACAAAGATCACTTTTTCTCCAGTTTCCAAAAACATGTTTCTCATTTCTGTCTGAGACCTCACCAGATGCACCCTGGCATGTATATTTCTGGGAACAATCTCCAGAAGTCTAAAATGATTCCCAAGATTTCCCATCCCTTCTCCTTGAATATTCTTCAGGACTGTCAACTTGATGGATTCTCTCCATGATTAGGTCATGTTGAATGGCACGGTTGACTTTAAAAAAGAGAGATTGTCTAAATGGGCCTGACCTCATCACATGAGCCTTGAAAAACAGGGAGGTTTCTCCAGCAGATCTTAGAAGGAGAAGACAGAGAGATGCAACTTGAGGGAGATTCTCCACTGCCCAGATGGAGAGATATGCAGCAAGTTCCTGAGACCAAACTCACAGAGCAAGGAGTCCCCAGCCAACAGCCATACAATGGGAACCTTTGTCCTACAACCACAAAATAAAAAAAAAATAAAAATAAAAGAATTCTGCCAATAGTTTTAGGAGCTTGAAAACAGATCACTGAATTCAGATGAGAGCCTTGATTTCAGCCTTGTGAGAGCCTGAATAGAGGACCCAGCTAAAATATGCTGGACCTTGGCCATTAGAAATGGTGAGAAATAGTTTAAAATAAAAATAAAGCTATCTATTAATGTGCTGTTTTAACCACTCAGTTTGTGGTAACTTATTACACTGCAATAAGAAAATAATAGAGGTCACCTAGAATTTTGCCATAATCTATCTACCTAACTTCGGAACACTGTACTTACCAAGGCAAACTTATTACTCCAAACTGGGCAATCTTTCCCCTATTTGTTTAATACATTTTGTCCCTTGCCATTTCCTCAGTTTTGTTCAAATTTAATCCCAAATTTTATGATCTCATGCCCTTTCTTCACTTGTACCAATTATCCTTATAATTTCTAGAACATGTGGAACAAAAAAGATTCATGTCTAACAGTTGGATATAATGGTGTGGTTATATTGCATTTCCCCAAAATGGTTATAATAATTCTGGTTCCACAGTCTCATCCATTATTTGCCATTCTCCCATCAAGAGGTTGGAGTTCCTATCCCCTTACCTTGAAACCAAAAAGGTCTCTGTGACTACTCAGACTAATAGAGTACAGTGGAAGTGATGCTACATGACTTCTGAGGCCAGGCCATAAAATGTAATACAGCTTCCACTTAGTGCCCCCTCTTTCTCTTGAATGCTCTTCCTTGAACACAGTCATGACTGTGAAGAAACCCAGGTCTGGTGGAGAGGCCCATAAGAGAGATTATGAAGTCCTACCCTCATCCCTAGCTGAGGCCTCATTTAGGGATATGTGTTAAATGTTGACCCACTAACTCTCTGGAGGTGTGTGGGAACTCTAATTTGTAGAATCTGCCAATATCCATGGTGTAAATACTCCCACTATGGCTGGTTTCGAAGTATAAACATGATGCTGCTGAAAATAGATTTTGGAAATAGATGGGCACAATTGGCTTTGCAAATCAACACAAGCTTGCTTCAGCACACCATTGCTCCCAGCCAATGGCCTGCAGCGACCCACAAGCCATGTGAGTGAACCATGTCAGAAGCAAATACTCCAGCCCTCAGTCCAGCTGTCCCAGATGACTCCACGTGGAGCAGAGACATGCCTTCTCCTCGGAAGCCCCACCCGAATTTCACATTTATCATGAAAATAAGTAATTGTTGTTTTAAGCTACCAAGTGTTGGAATAGTTTGTTATAAAGCATGAAATAATCAAAACAAATAAAGGTGAAGGAGAGGAGAACTCCAAGATGACCCTGAAGTTGTGAGCCCAAAAGATTGAAAAAGCAATTACACAATTGAAGCTAAGGACTCTGGAACTAAAGTTTGTAAGTTTGAAGACCAAAATTATAGACTAAAGCAGAGCAAATAGATCACAGAGCCACTGATATCGGCTAGACATTAGGTGATTATCTGATTAAAGTAATTCACACTAAGATGTTACTGGAGCCCAGCTTACTCTCCAAGGGAATGTTTGCATTTTAAAAGAAGAAGTTAATAGAACAAATTAGTAGTCTTCAAAGTAATGCTACTGTGAGGTGTTCTGCTGCCGAAATCAAATAAAGATAGCTGTTTATATCTGAATTTGCAATGAAAAGACATTCCAATGAGTACAATTTTCTAAATTTAAAATGTTGTCCCATTAGAAAACCAAAGAATTCCTTAACTCTTCCGTGACTGTTACAGTTTTGCTGCTGGTGAGTCCTAGCAAATGACAACACAAATTATTAAGTACTATATTAGTGTCATCAGAATTATTTAGAATCACCCTTAGTCCTTTGGCACATGTGATTATGGAAGTGATTTCAGAGTGCAGCATATAATGCAGTCATATTTCTGCTGGTTAAGTGTTCCTCGTTTGTAAATGGAATTAAGTACATCAATATTTCATGGAGTTCTTCTCAGAGTACTACTTCCTCCAGGTGTTTTGCCAACTGAACAAGATTGAGAACCACTAACTTAAATGAATCTGTCATTAGTGAAATGTAAGAGAGGATATTTTCTTAACAGGTGGGAAGCCTCGCTGTACCATCCCTGCTCTGAACAGCTGCCAGCCTGCACCACAGGACAGAAAGAACAGTAACCAGCAACTTGGCATCTTACTTCCGAATGGCTTACTACCCTGGCCTTAAGGCAGCAGAAAGAAGCCAGGGGCTTTCTGAAGGCAAATGCAGCCTGAAGACACAGGACCATATGGTGGTCCGGAGAGACATGTGATGATAAGATTAGACTGCATACATACAAAATGAAATCAAAATCAACGTCTAAAGATGAAACCAAGGTGATTGAGAACAATTAAGGAAAGTAAGAAGGGACCCACATTACTAATCCTAGTTCTATCATGCCTATGTAGTGGCTTTGAGAAAGTGCCTCTGTGTGTGTGATTATAAAATTAAAACAAAAGGCATACCTCTGAATAGTATTATAGACTTAAATATAATTGCACTGATACTCAAGTGTGATGGCTGAATTTTTCAATATTTGGACCTCCTAATAAAAATGTTAGCTAGCCAGAGGATTCTGAGTTTATGTAAAATACAAGGATAATTGCTTATGAATATATTTTGTGGCTTATATACCACCCATTTCCAAAATGGATATGAGCAGCATTCCTTTTTTAAATCAAAGTTACCTCAATCTCTCTCTCTCCCCATTTCTCTCCCCATTTCTCTTCCTTCTCTCTCACAAAATAACAGGATTAATCGATCTTGATTGTTACTTTTCTTTACTGCCACTTGACACTTTTTAGTCATTTAAAGTGTTGAAGAAAGTAACCTTCTTGAGTATTTTAGTCTATGTTTAGGGCCTATGTCAACACATGTTCTCGCTATAGCTGTTTTCTTTCCATTATTGGCTTGTCCTGAACACTCTATTCTTCTTTTTCCTTAAAAAATTAACTTCAGCATCAAGGCTAAGGCAGAGAGGTGGAGGGTGGGGAGGGAAGGAAGCCCCTGTCAAAGATTAGAAAACAAGATTGAACCCTTTGCTGGCAAGGGTATGACAAGATTCGTGCACTCATACAATTATTGGTCTAAATATGACAAAGCTTTAAAATTGACCTTATTCTTTGACCTATTAATTTCAAGCCAGAAAATGTAGTCTGAAAAAATGCTGAAAAACATTTAAAAAACAATATGAAAGCATATTTATCTTATTGTTAGATATAATAGAATTTTAAAGTAATATAATTGCCAATAATATAACAAGTTTAAATACATTATTTTATACCTATATGGTATCATAATCTATAAAACTCTATATACTGTATGATTCCATTAGCATATGCTTGTGTGTGAGTGGATGCATCCATGAATCAAGAACAAAAGAAATAAAAATCCTAACAACAGTTATTTTCAGTATGAGAATGATGACTTTCCATTTTCTCCCTTATATTTTTCTATACTTTCTAAATGTTCTGCAGACTGGATATTTTTTAATAACCATAAAAAAGAATGATAGTGTAAGTAAATTGCCCATTCATATTCTTAAAAAATCAATCAGATTACCCAATTCTCTGAATTATTCTAGCATTTTATGTTGGGCTAATTCCTTTTTCATGGGATGTGCCCTGCTAGGCCTCGGCTTTAGCTTGGCTCTTCCTCACACTCCTGTCTCTGTGCTGCATGCTCCAGGGCAGAAGTGTGCAGCTTTCTCTCTCCCATCCATACTGCTACTCTCTGCTTTCTGCTTCTGCTGAGGACTTATGAGCCAGAGGCACTTTCTCTTTATTTTTTCTCTCCCTTTGTCCAGGTCTTGGCCTAGCAAACATACCCTCTTTTTTTCTCACCATGAAACTTCCAGAAGCCAATTTTCTTCCTGGGTTCACCTGCAAGCAGAAGATGTGGTTACCAGAATTTTTTAATTAAGAAATAATTTGGGCCTGGCCAGTGTGGCTCAGTGGTTGAGCATCAACCTATAAAACCAGGAGGTCACAGTTCGATTCCCAGTCAGGGCACATGCCTAATTGAGGGCTTGATCCCCAGTGGGGGGTGTGCAGGAGGCTCTCATCATTGATGTTTTTTTCTCTCTCTCCCTCTCCCTTCCTCTCTGACATAAATAAAAATATATATTAAAAAAAGAAAGAAAGGAAAAATTTGGTCAGCTTGATCCTACTTATACTGTTTATGATTATCTTCAGCACCTTTGTGCAAAGATCCTTAGCAAAACATAAGTCCTTTGAGGTTTTTTGGTCACTTCATCTCATATATATCAAAAGGCTGAGAATATTTATATCCGTTAACCAATATCCCTTTTCTTGGAATATAGCACTAAGAAAAAAAATCCAAAATTTGGAGGGGGGCAGAGGATATGCTATAAGGTGTTCATTGTAGCATCTACACTAATAAAAGAGACATGGTAATTGGCGTACGACCGCTACCCTTCCCATTGGCTAATCAGCATATCCTTATGCAAATTAACTGTCAGCCAAGATGGCGGCCGGCAGCCAGGCAGCTGGAAGCGAGCAGGGAGGCT
>NW_005367587.1:4439221-4449012 GCF_000412655.1 Myotis brandtii
GAGGGGGCCCAGGCCGGGCTGGGGGCCCCCCCCCCCCCCGAGTGCACAAATTTTTGTGCACCGGGCCTCTAGTTTATATATATAAAAGCCCAGCAACCCGAATGGCAGAACGACCAGAACGACTGGAACAACGGTGGCTATGACACGCACTGTGGCAGCCAACCAGCCTGATCCGGGCCCAATCACCCCCCAAACCCCCATCCAGCCTGGCCCCCAATAGGCCCCCAACACCCCAATCGGGGGCATGGCCAGCTGGCCAACCTCCCTGGGCCCTTCCCTCCAGCCGGCCCCACCCCCAATTGGCCTCCATTGGGGCGGGTTGACCAGACCCCATCTGTACACGAATTTGTGCACCTGGCCTCTAGTAATTTATAAGAGCAAAAATTAGAAGGAAACTAGGTGACCTATAATTGAGAAATAATTAAATAAAATTAGGTACATTAATAAAATAATTTTAAAATTATAGCCATTAAAATAAATGGCTAATACTAGGTAGCAATGGACAAATATTTAAATATCCTATATAATAAAAGGCTAATATGCAAATCGACCACATGGCAGAATGACCGGTCACTATGACATGCATTAACCAGGGGGCAGATGCTAAATGCAGGAACTTCCCCCTGGTGGTCAGTGCACTCTCACAGGGGGAGCACCACTCAGCCGGAACCGGGCTCATGGCTAGTGAGCACAGTGGCAGTGGCGGGAGCCTCTCCGGCCTCTGCGGCAGCACTTAGGATGTCCGACTGCTATTGGGAGCGGTCCTAAGCCATCAGGCAGACATCCACCGAGGCGTCCCAGACTGCGAGAGGGCACAGGCCAGGCTGAGAGGACTCCCCCACTCCCCCGCCAAGTGCACAAATTTCATGCACTGGGCCTCTAGTAGTTTTAATAAAAAAGAAAGCAGCCTTAGCTGGTTTGGCTCAGTGGATAGAGCATTGGCCTGTGGACTAAAGAGTTTTGGATTCAATTCCAGCCAAGGGCACATGCCTGGGTTGCAGGCTCAATCCCCAGTAGGGGGTGTGCAGGAGGCAGGCGATCAATGATTCTCTCTCATCATTGATGTTTCTATCTTTCTCTCCCTCTCCCTTCCTTTCTGAAATCAATAAAAATATATTTTTTAAAAAAGAAAGCAAAGCTTAAATAACTTCTAACCTAAGTAAAAAGGTATAAGAAAATCTGAAAGGACAAGCAGAGATGATACAGAAAAGCATCATTTTCCTCTCCAGTTAGTTTCTTCTATTAGTTGAGGACATATTCAAACCCATAACAAGGTGCATATAAACAGTTCTACAAGGTCCAGTACTGAAGGATCTCACTACCCACCTGTGGACTGGAGTGACATCTCCTTCCTTCCCATTACTCCCACCTCAGCAGGGCAATGGTGACCTCCTTTCATATCACAAACATGGGAGGCATCTTGCTTTCCTCCCACCCAAATATCCTGCTTTGAACAAAGCAAATGAAAACCAGTATTTACCTCTGTCCCACCAACCATCTGCAACTCACTGTCTCTCCCTGGATCTACCTGTACATCGAACATTATTCCTACCCACCAACCATGGCTATGATCTGTACAGTGGAGTTAGCAAGTCTGTTGGGACCCAGAAGTGCCAATGGGGCAGTCCTGTAGGCAGGGATTTCCCACTACCTCTTGGAGCGAATATCCCTTTTCTGGCAATGCGAGAGGCCACCACCTGGAGAGGTCTGAGTAAAGCTGCGCTCGCTTCGACCACTGCTGACGGGACTCCTTTATTCTTCCTCTCACCTATCCCACTGCCTCCTCTGTTTTCCACTTTCTCCCTAGCTTTGCTGTTCTGCCTTCTACTAGAAAGTTCTTAAAACCTCTCATTAAGGCAGCTAATCCTTGTACTATTTCCGCAAAGGAAAACCAGTACTTCTCTTCCATGTTGAGGCTCCCCCTAGTGGATGGATGAAGAAAGACAGTTTATTTATTCCCCAAAGAACTCAGATGCAGTGGAGGCTCCAGCTAAGCCCTCTCTCATTGCATTCTTTCAGTGTGTCTGAGAACACAGAGGTCCCATGTCCGAGGCGTGCACCTGGATGAGCAAAACCATATGCATCATCACAGAGTCATTTTTCAATGCTTCTCAAATTCCCCAGCCTTGCAGCAAGAGGGAAATCCCTCAATAATAAGACAGTCTTAAACTCTGTATAGAAATTACTTTGAAGGCATTCATTCATGACCTTCCTCCCCCTTTTCCCAGGCAGCCTTCCTTGGGCCCAAGCTAAGATTCTCCTAAAGTCCCAAGCTGTTGTGAAGTCCCAGGTCCCTGCACACACATTTTATTTTGAGCTTTAGAAAACTATTTGTACATGTTAGAAAAAAAGAAGTTGGAAGAAATACATCCAAATGATCACTACATTTGTTAGAGTGGTGGACTTATAGATGACATTTTTTAAATTATTATTTTCCAATTTGTTTATATTTACTTTTATCAATCTGCAACATTTAGGGCAAATAATGCAAAAATATCTCAAGGTCTTCATCACTGATCAAAATTCTCTACAAAACTAAAATAGTTCTTCTACTTGATCTTTGTTTTCTTTTCTCCAATTTCTGTCCTCCTCTGGTGGGGATATCTCATTCTGGTCCCCCATCCACCCATCCATCCATCCATTCCTTTTTCCATTCCTGCCATTACTGGTCCCCCATCCACCCATCCATCCATCCATCCATTCCTTTTTCCATTCCTGCCATTGAGGAACTAAGCAGGGGAGCCATGAGTTGCCTTTTTTAAAAAAAGCAAGAAGCACTCAGCAGCAGCCACAGGCACTAATGTGAGAAGCTGGAGAAGGTGTCGTTTTTCACTCAAACTGACATTTAAGCTGTTTCATAAATATGAAATCAAACAAGGGTCCAGATGGACTGCCGCCCCCTCCGCCTTTTGCTGGAATGACATGCTATTTACCAGTCTCAGAAAGGGGGACTGAGAAATAAAACTTTCAGATGATGAGTCACTGGGGGAAATGATTGATGAGTGATGAATGAACTGGTGATTTTTTTCTCATACAAGAATCGAGAGAGAACCACTCCACCATGGACAGTGATCCCCAGCATGTACAGCTCCCAACGTCGAATCGTGACAAGGAGCAAGGTAGCCACATTTTTCTAGGCTCTGCACAGATAAGTCACAGCTCATCATCCAGGTACATAGAGGCAGTTCCCAGAGGGAGGGGTCCCTATTATTGTGGGTGGGCCCTATTGAAACACTTGTTTCATATCATGTGTGCATCATAAGAAGAGAATTGCATGAAACCAGATATGACGTTTGGGTTTTGAGGACACGGGCACCTGCTGGTCTCTTCAAATCATGAAGTGGAGTATTTGCAACAGCACTGCCTCGTCCGTCAGGCACTCCCTAGAGCACTGTTCTGGAGGTGAGCCTTGCAGAGCCTCATCTGCATCTCCAGAGTCAGGTGGAGCAGGAAGAGGTCAGGAAGGCAGGGGATTTAGGGGGGCCCATTGCCACTCCAGCAACACCATGCCCTAGACAGGTGCATCCTGTTGTTATGCTGCAAAGCTACACTATACTCCGAGTTATGAGGATTCTCAAGAGTGCCCAGACATTCATTTCTGATTTCTCCTTACAGCTCTGAGGAGTCTCTGTTTCCTGAAAAACAAACGACAGCTCTGGTTTATGTTATAACTGTTGATGAGAAAAATTATGGAAGACTTTTCTAAAAATCATATTTCAAGTAGTAAAGGGAGATGTTAAGGAAGCCCATTAGCTTGAATGTTCTTCATTGTTTGAAAGGCAAGAACTTGAGGTTGGGCAGGACACTTTCTTTCTTCAGTGAAAATGTGGTGATTTGTAGGCAGTAGCTGTGACTTTGAGCCACACATTTCCCTGAATGGGCAGAACAGACCTCTTACCACTGAACAGATTCCAGCTTGTTTGATTAAATTCTTTGGAGAAAGCAGCTTTGTATTATGTACCTGAGCACCCAGAGGAGAAGAGCTTTGTTATATTTCAATAGACCAGCAATATCAGAGAGCTATTCTACATGCTCTTCCAAGCATTCTGCAAAACTGAGTCTTCCAAAAGGGACTGTCAGGTTAGAGTAGAAAATGTTCGAGTAAGAAAACATTCCCTCCTTTTGCTCCTCCCTAGACCAACTACATCTGTAATCCTTGCACCAATATCTCCACCCAGCTCCAACTCCAGATTGCCTTAGCCCATATGCCACCTTTGGGAGATCTGGTCAGAGGCAAAAACGCAAGCTTAGCATTTATCTGAGCTGATGTCTCTTGGCAAACAAAGGGGAGAGTATCTGCTGGATCGCAGTGAGAATCTATTCTATTAGAATAAGGACACTGGTAGAAGAGAGGAGGACAAGAAGTAGGGACAGGAATATCTGGCCGAGCCTGCAGCAGGCCTCCCTGCCCTCTTTTAAGGTCTCCAGTTATCAGTGGGCCACTGGTTTACATGCAGATACATGTCTTAAATTTAGTGAAAAAAATAAGTTTTCATCTACAAAGATATGTAGAATATAATATATATGAAGTATATCCTATATATGAAATACATAGGTATGGAAATTTATTATGTATTTTATATATAAATATATGTGTATATACATATTTACATAGACTCAGAAGATCTTTATAATTTAGCTTGACTTGTGCTTTATACAACTCTCAAGTGTTCTAAGTGAAAATCTCCCTTGAATGAGCCATTGGATTTCCAGCCTGCCAGGATGACTAATTCTAGACACGCTGTTTATCCTTTCATGCAGAGATCTGTGGCAGGAGCCCCATTAGGGCTATTTGCAAGAATCACTCAGTAGTTTCCATTGCAAAGATGGGAAGATGCGCACCAATTAAGGGCATATAGAACCAAAATGTAAAGCTGGTATCATAAAAGTACCACTTAAAGAGAACTAGTCTCTTCTCTGCTATTTAGGATCCTAATCATTTCATCGAGATACCGGGGCATATGCTGCTTACTTCCACACTGGAAGAAATGCAAAGGCTTAGCAAGAGGAAGTTCTGTCTCCCTGCTAAATATTAAAACCTATGTTCAATGAAAATCAAAAGTCAAATCTTAATTAAATATGCGCTTAAGCCTACACTAGACATTGAATAGGGGTTTTAAGACATTGTTTTTTCCCCCCTACATTTAATGTCATATATGTTTGTTAAGAACAAAATAAACAATAGTATAAGGCAGTAAATAAGATGAAGTTCTCAACTAGCTCACTTTATTGAAAAGTTTTGTTTTGTTTTGTCTTTTTCCTAGTGATCATATGATCTCTCTCATACAATAAATGGAAGCAAAGTGAGTGTAAATGGGCAGGCATTAGGGCCGAAGTTGCTATCATTATATAAACGCAGATGGCTAGAAATGACTCTGCTCCCACCAAATATACCCATTAGCTGCAGTGGAGAAAGATCTAAAGTTAAGTACTTCCTCAGGTGAGTACCAAGGATCCACAGAAGGTGCAATAACAGACAACAGGCTGGAACCAGGACAAGCAAATGCCTCAAAGAGTCCCATGATTACAGATGTGCATGAGACAGTGGAGAAAAATAGTGGTGGTCCTAGGATGAAGAGAAATGCAGAAAGCCAAAGGCAGCATTAGGAAAATCTGAGAGTGAGGCAGAATCTCACCCATAGGGCTGGTTTACAAGGTCTCTGCGGAAGACAGGAAAGGCTAAGCTATTAACCATAAAAACAAAGGGTATAACAGGTCTTCAAAACAGGGTGTAAGATTTGAAAGAACAAGACAGGGACCTACTCACCAACATAGGGGTCCAACAACAGGAGGTGATGGTCTAGGACTCAAAGGGCACGGGATTAGAGTCAGGCATGCAGGAACAGTAATTGATATTTGCACACAGCACTGCATAGTTTCAAACTATTTTCATTTTTAGTAACACACTGTATGTATGGGTCCTCAGGTCATCCACTTAATAAATTCACCGACCATGTGCCAGCACCCACGGCAGGGATGAAACACCCAGAGCCAGAACTTGGAGATGCAGAACACTTGGCCCCGACAGTGAGGAGAGCATGGTCAAGTGTGGAGAACTGATGGGTAAACAGACAGGACAACAGGAGAAGGGAAGCCATCCTGTCCTCTGTCCTTCTCCTTACTCTTTGTAACGGAATGGAAAGTTCACAAGTGACAGCACTAGATCTAGCAATAATGACTTAGCAACATTTCACATACCAAACAACCAGAATTCAAATTTCCATACGCATGGACATTTAGTTTCTGCCCCACGGGGCTGCACTTAAAGCAAGGGGTCATTTAAAAATTCCATAGAGTAGGCCCTGCCATGCGGAGCACCAGAGGACTGGGAGGTGAATGGTCTCTAATGAGCTGCCACGTGACCTCGGTAATGTAGAGCTCTGAGAAGGGACTTCGTACAAATGCTGGGTGATGAACTAAAGAAAAAAACATGGAAACCTCTGCTTCAGTGAATGTGGAAAGATTAAAACAATGAACACATGGGGTTCAGGCCAGGGGGGACCCTAGGATCCCGAGAACTTCGAATAATTTGAACCCAGTTTCCTCCCTCCCCCAGTCCTCCACCCAAATGTTCTGTTGCTAAGACAACAGAATGCTAGCAGGCATATGCAAGTGTCTGCTCCCAGCATGCTGTTGCCTAGCAACAGGATTCAGCAGAGCCTGAGCTCTTGCTCTTTACACCTACCCTGCTCCATCCATTGCCTTGACTTGCCAGTTGCTTCCCCAACCCCCAAGGCAAAGAAACAAGAAGCAGAAGAGTGCCGGAGGCTCAGGATCTGATCTTCTAGTCAACAGCCTGTTATCAACACCAGGAGAAAACCCAAGCCTGGCTTCACTCAGCTTAACCCCTACACCATGAAGTTATCAAATGCAAACTTACAATTCCAGCTGAATAAAATCAAAGGATGATTTGACAGTCTTAGTATTTGAAAGCCAGTTGTGGAATCCTCATCTGTAGTAACCAAAGGAATGTTGTGATGAGGAAAATACTGAACCACGCAGGCAAAATTAAAAGAATTTTACACCTCGAATGAGACAGCAGAAGATAGGAGATTTTAAAAAAAGGAGGGTTGGGGTAATAAAGGAAGAAGAAATAGAAATAGAGGGTGGAAAAGAGCAAGAAAGAGGAGACGCTTTTAATTCACAATAAATACTATCCCTTTGGAATATGATGGTGTGTAAACTGGAAAAAAAAATATTTGAAAGCCAGTTGTGGAATCCTCATCTGTAGTAACCAAAGGAATGTTGTGATGAGGAAAATACTGAACCACGCAGGCAAAATTAAAAGAATTTTACACCTCGAATGAGACAGCAGAAGATAGGAGATTTTAAAAAAAGGAGGGTTGGGGTAATAAAGGAAGAAGAAATAGAAATAGAGGGTGGAAAAGAGCAAGAAAGAGGAGACGCTTTTAATTCACAATAAAATACTACCCTTTGGAATATGATGGTGTGTAAACTGGAAAAAAAAATCTGCAACAATAGGTAGAGTAGGATCGGATGCCTAAAAGAATAACAATAGAGCTTACTGAGCTTCCTTTTAATACCAGACATTTCCTTAAGTTCCCTACACAGATTATGTCCATCTGTACAATAACCCTGCAAGACTAAAGTCGGAAAAATGATTTCACAGCTAGGACTCAGAACAGTTCAGTGACTTGCCTAAGGCCACACAGCTAGGAAAAGCAACAAAGCTGGTAAAAATAGAGAGTATTCAATCCAATATTCGTCTGACTCAAAATTCCACATGGCTTCTTGACATGTATGATGATAAATATCTGGGACAATGTGTGCGAAGCTTGTGAAATCACACAAATTTGTTAAATTGGGGACCTTTTAAAGGAACTATAAATATGTTTTATCTAACATTAAAGGAGTGGCTGCTTCTTCAAAGCTTTAATGCAGTAATTTATGAAAAAGAACGTCATCTTGCCAAGTGGGGAAGGAAAAGCCGATCCTTTCACACAGTGCTCAGGAAAAAGAGTTGAGTCCTCTTGAAGAAGCTGAAGAAAGGAAGCTTCGGGGTTTGCTTCCATTGAGAAGAAAGTATACATTTTGGAAATGTTTATGAAGTTCTGGGAAACTTTGTATATAGCAACCAGTATACACAGGAAAGCCATTGCTCCAGGAAAGTCATATGTAAGCAAAAAATACATTTGCTGAAACCTTATGGGTCTCCTTCCTAGTAGCAGCATAGTGCCTGTGACAGTCGGTGAACATGGAACTATGCACCAACAGCAGGGATGGACACACATGTACTCAGTATTCTTTTCTCAAACCTCCAAACCCCAGGTACATAGAACACATATGGCATTGTGGTCACATCAGTACAAGAGTGGTGCCCAAGCTTGCCTGACCTAGGCTTAAGCCAGTAACCTTGCTAAGTATGTTTATTTCTCATTCTAAAGGGTGAGTCCAGGCATTTTCAGCAAATCCTGTTTTATTGATCAATTAGAGGCCTGGTGCATGAAATTTGTGCACTTGGGGGGGGAGGGGTCCCTCAGCCTGGCCTGTGCCCTCTCACAGTCCAGGAGCTCTCAGGGGATTTCCGGCCACCACTGCTGTGCTCGCCAGCTGTGAACCTGGCTTCTGGCTGAGCAGCATAGTAGGCTTTTATTATACAGGACTAGAGGCCTAATGCATGAAATTCCTGCAAGGGGCTCTGCCCTAGCAGCCGCGGCGGCTTGCCTTGGCCCTTGCAGCCCCGGCTTCTTCCGGAGGTCATCCGGAAGGACATCTGGAAGGTCATTCAGCTGTCTGGTCTAATTAGCATATTACACTTTTATTATTATAGATCCCATGGCAAAGGACATCCTCTATTCTTTTTTTTAAAAATTAAATGTATTGGGTGACATTGGTTAATAAGATCATACAGGTTTCAAGTGTACATTTCTGAGATACATGATCTGTATATTGCATTGTGTACCCACCACCCAAAGTCAAATCATCTTCCATCACCATATATTTGGCCCCTTTACCATTTACTACACCTTACCCCCTTCCCTCTTATAACCCCTGTATTGTCTGTGTCTATGAGTTTCAGTTTTATAGGCCAAATATAAGTGAAATCATACGGTTCATAGCTTTTTCTGACCAGCTTATTTCACTTCACATAATATTTTCAAGGTTCATCCATGTTGTCTCAAATGGCAGTATTTCAACTTTTCTTATGTTTGAGTGGTATTCCATAGTATATATGCACCATGTCTTCTTTATCCAATTCTCTATCAAAGGACACTTTGGTTGTCTCCATGTCTTGGCCACCATGAATAATGCTGCAATGAATCTTTATGAATAAATATTTTTTAATTTTTTGGGTACCCAGAGAGGGATTGCTGGGTCATATGGTAATTCTATTCTTAATTTAATACTATGCTGCTGTAAAAAAGAAGGAACTCTTACCATTTGCAACGGCATGGATGGAACTGGAGAGCATTATGCTAAGTGAAATAAGCCAGTCAATGAAGGAAAAATACCACATGATCTCACACATTCATGGATAATAGAGACCATTATAAACTTTTGAACAATAATAGATACAGAGGCAGAGCTGCCTCAAACAGATTGTCAAACTGCAGCGGGAAGGCCGGGGAGGGTTGGGGGGCAGGAGGGAAGGGGGTAAGAGATCAACCGAAGGACTTGTATGCATGCATATAAGCATAACCAATGGACATAAGACACTGGGGGGTAGGGGAGGCCAGGGGATTGTCAAGGGCGGGGAAAAAAAAAAGGAGACATATGTAATACTCTTTGTAATACTTTAAGCAATAAAAAAATTAAAAAAGAAAAAAAAA
>NW_005367587.1:4449025-4453310 GCF_000412655.1 Myotis brandtii
AAAAGAACCACCTCACTTTTCCATAGTGGCTCTTCCAGTTTACATCCCCACCAGCAGTGAATGAGGGTTCTAAAGGACTCCCTCTAAATATTAATAGACAGACCCTACCTTTATCCTAAGTGCACAAAATTAGGTGCACAGATTAATGGCTCCATCCCTCCACAAATGTAGTGTGATTGTTATACTATCCTATATAATAAAAGCCTAATATGCTAAGTGTCCAGTCGACCGGTCAGCCATTCAATGAATCAAAGCGTAATATGCTAATGATATGCTAAGGCTGCTCAACTGCTGGTTATGACATGCACTGACCACCAGGGGGCAGACAGTCGACCGGTCAACCAGTCGCTATGATGTGCACTGACTACCAGGAGGCAGGTGCTCTGACTGGTAGGTTAGCTTGCTCCTTGGGTCCAGCCAAGATGGTCTGGGCACATGCTGGAGCCCTCCTAGGGTCCCTCCCCAGCTGGCCAACCTTCCACATCTCTTCCTGGCCACAATCATGAACTGGTGGGGTCCCTCAACCTGGCCTGCACCCTCTCACAATCCAGGACCCCTCGGGGAATGTCGTAGAGTCGGTTTTAGCCCTATCCCACAGGGGGAGCACTGCTCAGCCAGAAGCCAGGCTCACGGCTGGCAAGTGCAGCAGCAGTGGCGGGAGCCTCTCCTGCCTCTGCAGCAGCACTAGGGATGTCCGACTGATGGCTCCCAAGGGGTGCAGACCTAAGCCATCAGTTGGACATCCTCTAAGAACTCCCAGACTGCAAGAGGGCACAGGCCAGGCTGAGGGACCCCCCAAGTGTAAGAATTTTGTGCACCGAGCCTCTAGTCACATATAACAGTTATTCTCTAGAAATAACTTGGCTTTTCTTAAGAATCAGGGCCAATCATGAAATAGGCTGTCCAAGCTCCATGAGGTAACTATGTTACAGAACTCTAAATAAATATCCTATATAATAAAAGCCTAATATTCAAATTGTCCCCTTGGGTGGTCATTCGACTAGGAGACTGGGAGTTCGACTGCTCACTATGACGTGCACTGACCACCAGGGGGTGGTGCAGAACATGGTGGGCATCGGCGACATGGCACTGGTAGCAAGCAGCAGAGGAGGCGCTGCTGGCCCCAATGGGCCCCGATGAAAGCAGGACCATGGGGGAATGGTGGAGCAGGTGAGCAGGTGGCACTAGGCCAAGGCGGGTGCGAGTGGGGGCCCGATTGCCCCACCAATCGCCCTGCAGATGGTAACTAGTGGCAGTGGCGAGGGGCAGGCCGCCACCCAGCTCCCAGGCACTGAGAGCTGGGTGGGGTCTTGGCCCCAATCGATCACCCCGCAGGTGGGATGGTAAAGCAGGTGAAGGGGTAGTGCCAGGCCAAGGCGGGGCTTCAGGATGCAAGGCTGGGTTCGCGAGCTGGGGCCCAACCTCCGCAGGCCATCCTAGGGGACCCCACCTGTGCACAATTTCATGTACTGGGCCTCTAGTCATATATAATATATAGCCAAGTAATCCCATATAATAAAACCCTAACATGCAAATAAACCTAACAGTGGAATGACTGGTTGCTATGATGCTCACTGACCACCAGGGGGCAGACGCTTAACGCAGGACCTGCCCCCTGGTGGTCACTACACTCCCACAGGGGGAGTACCGCTCAGCCAGAAGCCAGGTTCATGGCTGGCGAGAGCAGCGGCAGTGGCGGGAGCCTTTTCTGCCTCCGCTGCAAGCAAGTGGTAAGGAGTGAGGGGTCCTGGATTGCGGGAGGGATGTCCGACTGCCGGCTTAGGCCCAATCCCTAGGGGGAGTGGGCCTAAGCTAGCAGGCAGACATCCTCCGAGGGGTCCTGGACTGCGAGAGGGTGCAGGCCGGGCTGAGGGACCCACCCCCAGTGTACGAAATTTCGTGCACTGGGCCTCTAGTGCCTATAATATGTCACAACACAATCTGCAAAGACTACTAATTATCCCACAATATCCATTCTATCTTTCTGTCATAGTCACAGAAAATTTAGCCACTCTGACTAAAGGCTGGCCCATAAGATATCAGTGGAATTGTAGTGTGGAAGTTTTTCAAATTTTAGAAATAGCTCTTGCACATACTCTGCCCCTCTTCTCTTTTCTTCCTTTCCCACCTGCTGGAATGTGGAGGATGTCATCTAGGAGCACGAGAGAGCGAGCCACCTTAGAGATGAAGCTGGAGTAGAGTTTAGAAGGAGCCTAGGTACCTGAGGACACAGTGAAACAGAGCCACTACCTGATACCACCACATTTCATACCGGAGAAAGGAAGCTACTACCTCTTTAAAGCCCCTATTTGCTGGCTTTTATTATTACTTACAGCCAAATCCTATCTTAAGTAATATGCAGAGATTATGGCATAGCTCTTGTGGCCTAATTGGCTATGTAGGCAGGTAATAATTTGAATGACCTATAGCAAAGAAGAAATCCTGAATAGAAATGAGGGTCGGAATCATCTCAAGGTGAGATTTTCTCATCCTTCTCTGGTAATCTAAGGAACTCTTGTCATTTTCATTAAAGATATAATTTTTTTATAGTATGCAAAATAAGATGTTCTCTTCAGAAAAAAAAAATTATCCACAAGCAAAACTCTGTCCTTTAAAGTTTCCATGCCACTCTCTATAGGGTAGAGAACCCCACTGAATTCTCCTGAGCACATACCCAAAATGGACAGCCAAGAGGTGCTGTGTCTCAAAACATTTCCAAAAAGTGACACCCAAGAGGCCCATCACCAGAGCCCTTGAAGATAACAAAGCAAACTTTGGGGGTTATGATGAAACTCATCCAGCAAAACAGATGAATAGAAAATATGACTTAGTGTTTTTTCAATGTTTAAAAAAAATCTGTACATTGAAAATATATGTGATCTGTATCAGTATTGTCTAAGAGAACTATAATGCAAGCCACAAATGTGAGCCACATGTGTAATTATAGGTGTCTAGTAACTACATTGAAAAAAAGAAACAAAAATAATTATAACAATATATTTTATTTAATCCAACATGTCAAAAATATTATGAAAATTATCTTATCTAATAAAGAGGGAATATGCAAATTGTCCGTCACACCATCACAAAGATGGCAGTGCCCACAGAAGAGGGGGGGTTTCTGTAACATAAGAAGGCTGCACCCACAGCGGAGGCTGAGTTCCCCTAATGAGCCTTAATGAGCAATCAGCAGGGACCTGAGGCTTCACCTCCTGCCCAGTAGGGCTTGACTGGGGCCCTCAGGCTGTTCCCCCCACCTTGCAGGGCTTGACAGGGGACCTCAGGCTGTGCCCCCCACCCAGGCACCATGCTGGGGGACCTCAGGCCGCACCCCCTACCCTGGCACTGGGCCAAAGGACCTGAGGCCGTGCCCCCCACCAGATGGTGCTTGACGGGAGACCTGAGGTTGCACCCCCCTCCCGGCGCTGGGCCGGGGGACATGAGGCTGCACCCCCTGCCTGGCGGGGCTGGACAGGGGACCTCAAGGCGTGCCCCTGACCCAGCCCAAGCTGGGGGACCTCAGGCCACGACCCTAGCCCTGGCGCCGGGCCAGGGGACCTCACACCATGCCCCTATCCAGGCGCTGGGCCGGGAGACCTCTGGCTGCACCCCCCTCCCAACAAGGCTTGACAGGGGACCTCAGGCCACACCCCCCACCGGGTGGGGCTTGACAGGGGACCTCAAGGCATGCCTCCCACCCCAGCGCCAGGCCAGGGGACCTCAGGCCACACTCCTGCCCAGTGTGCACCAGGGGACCTGAGGCTGTGCCCCCCACCCGGTGGGGTTTGACAAGGGTGGGACTGGCCGGGTCTGGATCTCGCCCAATGGGGGGGGGGCCAGCTGGGTCTGGGTCTCGTGCAATTTTGAGGCACTGTGGGTGGGCAGGGACTTTACTCTGGGTCCCGCGGCACACCCCAGACTCTGACAGGAGGAAGATTTTCATATACATTTTACTAATTTTCTTTCATCTCTTGACACTTCTATTATAGAGAAAGGGCAAATAGCAATATTAAAATATTTCCTCTAATTAATCCCCTTTTAATGTGCACGAATTTTGTGCACCGGGTCACTAGTCTATAATAATAAAAGCATAATATGCTAATTAGACCAGACAGCCGAATGACTTTCTGGACATCTTTCCAGACAACCTTTCAGATGAAGCCGGGGCTGCAAGGGCCGAGTCCCTTGCACGAATTTCATGCTTCGGGCCTCTAGTATATTATAATCTATACTAGGGGCCCGGTGCACAAAAATTTGTGCACTGGGGGGGGGGGAGGGGGGGGGC
>NW_005367587.1:4454571-4463510 GCF_000412655.1 Myotis brandtii
CAGCTGCCTGGCTGCCAGCCGCCATCTTGGCTGACAGTTAATTTGCATATCTCCCTGATTAGCCAATGGGAAGGGTAGCGGTCGTACGCCAATTACCATGTTTCTCTTTTATTAGTGTAGATTTTATAAAATAATATACTTGACTTCTTTTTAACAAAGCCTTCAAAACCCAGTGTGTATTTTACACTTACAATACATTTTGGTCTGGGCTAGCTGCATTTCAGATACTCAGCAACCACTGTGGCTAGTGGCTCCTATAGCTCTAGAACATTATAGCTCTAGAGTACGCCATCCACTGGTTAGCAGAATAATAACATCATTGAGCCATAACCGGTTTGGCTCAGTGGATAGAGCGTCGGCCTGTGGACTTAAAGGTCCCAGGTTCGATTCCGGTCAAAGGCATGTACCTTGGATATGGGCACATCCCCAGTAGGGGGTGTGCAGGAGGCAGCTGATCGATGTTTCTCTCTCATCGATGTTTCTAACTCTCTATCTCTCTCCCTTCCTCTCTGTAAAAAATCAATAAAATATATTTTAAAAACAAGAATAATAACATCATTGAAATATCCTGGGCCTCTTAAGTTTCCCAAGTCCAACCAAGGCCTCTGTCTTCTAGTCATTATCTTATCTAACCAAGGATAGTGAAGGTGACTCTTTGTAAATAGCAACTGAAATGGTAATGCTATTATACTACCACTTATAATAATTTATTCAACTCTTACCTATCACGAGGTTTTCCTTTTGTTGACTGCTGCATTTAACCTATTCTTCTGACTCTGTCTTCCATAGAGGAGAGAAACTGTGATCCAAATCCTCCACATAATAATCCTCTGTGTTAGGGAGCAGAGAATTCCAGCAGTATTTTTAACTCACCAAGGGGCAAAGGTGGTGGTGATTGACAAAGGCCCAATCCAAATCCCAAAACATTCACTCACAACAACCCCATTTTCCAGTACAATTTAAGGCCAAGGACACTTTGGTGAAAGCTTTCCTTTAACCATAAAACAATGTCCAGTGCAACTTCTGACTCTGGGGCCTACAGACCTTTAAAGAGAAGCATTTGAAGAACAAAGAACTAGGAGGAAGACGAGAAGGAGGTGGAAGAAGAAAAGGATAGAGAAGAAGCAGCAGAAGAGGAAAGAGGAAAGCAGAGCAATGTGCTATGTCCAACCACAGGGTTTGAGGTCTGACATTGGAACATAAACCTGAGAAAAATACCTGCTTCACCTTCTTGTCTGTCTGGGAATTTAAGCATCAGTAATTTATTTTTTGAGCTAAACCAAGAGTGCATGCATACCCAGTTAAAATGCAAATGACCCTAGAAACTAAAATACCAAACCTTCAAGTCTTACTATAATTTAATTCATTGAATACAAGTTACTTGGTCAACCATGCAGCCCCTGGGCAGGCAAACAGAAGTCTGGTGAGTTCTGACATGCATGGTGGGAAAGATGCAGGAAATGGGAGCCCCAAGCCCTCTGAACACTAGTGACCTGGGAGACCTGAGGTGCCAACAGGGGACAGAAACTGTCAAACTCTGACCCTTTCCATTGTCCAGAGCCAGCCCTGCAAGGACTTCCACTGTATCCTAATCAGTAAAAATACCACAGTTCTTTCTCTACATTTTTTTCCAAACCTTTATTTGAACTTTTGTCACTTTACTATGAATTTGCTGCTTGGGGTCATCTGTACTTACTTCTTGAAGATTTAAAGAACGTGACATTCACTGTCACTTCAATTATCATGTTGTATTAAGATCGGCTTCTCCTCCTGGGCTCAGTAAATCTCTGTCCTTCCTGTTTACTTGACCTAATTAATAATGAAATAAACCACCAGGTCTCTGGACTTTTTAAAAAAACTATATTTTTATTGAATTTGGGGAGGAAGGAAAAGAGAGAGAGAGAGAGACAGAGAGAGAGAGAGAGAGAGAAACATCAATGATGAGAGAGAATCATTGATGGGCTGCCTCCCGCACACCCTATACCAGGGATCGAGCCTGCAACCCGGTCATGTGCCCTGACTGGGAATTGAACCATGACCTCCTGATTCATAGGTCAATGCTCAACCACTGAGCCACATTGTCCAGACAAGATCTCTGGACTTTTAAAATTCAACTGGACAGTCTACTGAAACCTAGTGCTTAACAACAGAAACCAGAAATTTATGAATACCAGAAAAGGTCCAACAGTTGAAAATAAAAAAAAATGAATGTGTATCACTTCATAGCTCATGACAGGTTATTCATTCAGTCATGCAGCAGCCATGACTGAGTAGCAAGTAATGGACACGGTCATGCATACCTGTGTTGGGTGCCAGAACAGAGATGTCCCCAAGTAGAGATGGGGACCAGAGGGGAGTCTAATCCTGTTGGTTCAGGCAAGTGGTTGGCCAGGGGTTTGTTCCCTTCCTTTTTCACAGGTCCAGGTGTCTCTCCAAGTTGCCTTCTCAGACAGAGGAATGCTATTCACCAGCCATGAGTATATAAACAGCTATGCTTTCCTTAGAAAGCAAAGAATGAGGACACAAAAGGCAGAGGAGGAAGAGGAAGGAAGAACTAGAATCACAGCCCATTCTAAGTCCTGCTTTCAAATTATTATCAATCTGAACATCCTGGAGGTAAAATCAGATCTATTAAGCTTTTGGTGCCACGTCTCTGCCATTCTTTCTCAAGCAAGTCCGTGAAATAAATACACCACTTTTAAAATTTAAGTACATGCACAGCACACAGTGTCAGTACAGACAGTGTCATCCTCAAATGTCCCTGGGGACTCTGGTGGTGACCTCTGAACTAACAGGAAGATACTGGGATGGTCTCAACTGTACCTAGTACAGGAATAGGCCCTCTGTGTGCTAGTCCTGTATCTAATCATATTTTTAAGTGATTTCCACCTTCATTTCCAATATATGTTCTTGACAGAAATAAGAGAAGGGGAGAAAAAGCTCCAGTGCATCACAGAAATCACATTCCTGAGAACCTAATAGCCACTCCAAGGTGCATTCCTCTTTGGTAAACATGCAGTCTGTTTGCATTTAATTCTGCTACACAAGCCCTGCAAGAAAGTTGGCCAAATTGATAATCGATTCACATGATCTTTGCTCACTCATTAAAACACACCAAACAGTTAATTCCCTTTTCTGTTGGGAGCTCTCACTGACTGTACGCAGCTAGAATGTTAAACAGCCATACAGAGCTCCAGGAATATAGCAGAGCCATTAGGTGGTAACTGTTTCAGACCATTCAAAGCAAGTCCCTGAAATGAATGGCTTCACTGTCCCTTCAATTAAATCTTTGGTGAATCATTATTGATCTGATGACCATCAGATGATAAAGAAGATTTAAAGATCTCAAAAGGACCTGATTTTCTTGACCAATCCACCTTCTGCCCTGACTCCGTCTACTTGAATGAGGGGAGAGAGAAGAGTTTTTGAATACTCTTCACTCCTGCAGCTGCAATATGAGACTATCAGACACATTAGCCAATACCTTACTAATTCCCTGCCAATCTCAATCTCTATCTCTTTCTCTCTCTTCCTCTCTCTTCCTCCCTCCTCTCTCTGTCTCTCAGATCTACCCCCACACCCCACTCATTGAACAAATCCTCCTCCTCTTTATCCTGGTCCAGATGCTGATATCAGAGACTCTCAATAAATTGTGGTGGTACTAGGAAGTTAATAGAATATATAGGCAAATTCCCTCTCTTTACAAAAGAGAAACCTTGGGCCTCCACCATTATTTGGTGGTTACTCTGTGCTAGCCAAGTTTCCCAACACCTGGGGTAATGCTATTCCCTCAGGTCCTGCTGCACAGGGCCCATAACAGCCATGCAGTCCATGCCCCATTCCTGGCAGGGTTGGAGGGGACAGAGACAGATGACCTCTGAGCCCTAGCTTCTCTGATTTAGTTTACATCTGGACAGATGGATTTTGTTGTTGTCAAGAAGTGTCAGACAGCGATTCATTCATTCATTCATTCCTCAAACTTGTGTTGAGAGCCTTCTTACATATATCAGACTGTGCTCAGGGTTAAGGGTCCAGAGATAGGACATGGCCTCTACTCACAGAGGCAAAAGGACATGTTCTCTAGAAACGGCCCCAATCACCTTCTTGATAGGCCAACCTTTGCACTCAAATCCATGCTCCCTCTCCTGCTCTACCACCACAAGTGCAAACTCAGACAACACTCACTCCTCTCTACTTTGACTCCAATTTTCAAATTTTGACTCCACCACTGTTCTAAAAATCTTGTTTTAATTTTCCTATCTTAAAGTATGAACAAATGTTAATGCTAAGCCTTTTGCCCTCATTCATTCATTGGACAATCAGGCACTTCCATCAATCCTTGGGAATATAAAAATTGAATTAGCCCTAGCTGGTTTGGCTCAGTGGGTAGAACATTATCCCGTGGACTGAAGGGTCCCAGGGTTTGATTCCAGTCACAGGCATGTACCTTGGTAGCAGGTTCGATCCAGGCCCTGGTAGGGACACAAGTGGGAGACAACCAACTGATATGTCTCTCTCACAACAATGTTTCTCTCTCTGTCTCTCCCCCCTTTCTTCCACTCTCCCTAAAAATCAATGAAAAAATATCTTCAGGTGAAGATTAACAAAACAAAAGCAACAACAACAAAAATGAATTAAAACTTTGCAGTATGGTGGGGAATATAGATGATGAGATAGTTAATTTGCAATTCAATAGGTAATGATGGAGATATTTAAAGAACAATAAAAACACATGGATATGATAACTAAAGAAGGAATCATTAATGCACATAGTAAGTGCTCCATAAATGCATGTTCCTCTCCCCTTTACAGTACTTAACAAATGAAGGAACTGCCTCAGGATTTTCTGGGGAGCTTTATCAATATTCTTGAGTGTAGTTCTAGAATCTGTATTTTTAATTGTTCCCTGGGATGTTCTAATATAGAGTAAGTTTTAGGACTCCGTGCCTGGAGTAATAAAGGCAAAGAAACAACTGCTGGGGAGCTTCACAGAGGAGCTGGTATTCAAATTAAGTTTTAAAAGATAAGCAGGGACTTCAGACAATTATGTGTAGGATTATTGTGTGCAAAGAAATTATAATTTTTCTATAGCTTTTCACATGGTAGAATTAGGACCAGAGTATTAAACTTAATATTTAATAAGATTTTTAGGGAGCTGTTTTAAAATGTAGGGCTCCCTCTGGGAGGCAAGGAGCCATCCATCACTGGAAACATCCTCGTAGGATTGGTTGACTATATAGCCCCTGGTTCTTTTCTATTTGGGCAGGTCTTCCCCATCATTACTATGCATGTTATATTATATGCTTAGTTTACATCATCAAGGAGTGCATCATATTATTGAGTACCTGAATCAATGAAGGAATTAGTAGAATTAATTTTTTCTTTGTAACACTGAAGCCAGATTTTACGTCTACCTCTATTACTTCTTAAAAACAGACATCAAGGGCTAGTTCTGATGCATATTTTCAATCTCATTCTCAACTAGCTTTTTACTCAGGGTATATTTTAAAAAATCATTCACAGAATGTTAAATGAATCCCTATTAAATCCTATTTTATTAGTTTTAGCCATTGTTTCTGAACTTTAAAACTATTTTTTAAGTTCAGTACTGACAATCATAGAGGGTAAGTTTAGAGGAGTTGAAATCCAAGATCTTTCAAACTCTGAAATCAGTGACACTATGAATGGGCTGAATTTCTATGAATTTAATAAAATCAAATTGGGTCTACTAAATACACTAATAGCTGTTTACTTATCCTCAGAGAGGAGTTTCAGGGAATAAAAACAAAGAAGTTGCCCTTCCTGGTACTTAATTCAGCTCAGTCACCAGGTATTGGTCATCTCCAGGTATTGGTCATCCTCTCTGTGCCAAGAATGTAGAGTCACAAGATAAGCAAGGCATGCCCTGCCTCAAAGACCTCACCATCTAGTATCTACTATCTCTGTCCTACTGTCTTCCATTAGATATCTATACATTTAGTCAACCAAATGCAGATCTTACCCTTTGAAATGAAAGGAAAAATACTTCCATTTTTTGCCCTGCGGACTGAAGGTTTGTAGGTTCGATTCCCTGGTAAAGGGCATGTACCTCAGTTGTAGGTTCCCCAGCATATACTAGGGTGGAGATTTTTAAAAAGATACTTGCATTTTTAACTCCTCAGAGTTACTATGTGCTGAAATAAACTGTGCAGAGAATAAATGAAATAATAAACAAAGAAATATTGAATATTTTCCATACAAAAGAATAATATATTTTTCAGTGCTTGCCAGATTCCCCAGTCAATTCAAGACTTACAAACCCAAAGCAAAAGAGGTAGATGAAATAGAGACATCTGAGTGGCTCTTTCTATATAAGTCGTATGATAGAGCTGTGAGAAAGTGATGAGGAAGGAAAGCATGAAGAAACTCAAGCTCTGAACCCCTGGCACAGAAGCAGGTGGATGCAAACATGCCTGCCCCTCAAACGCTGATTCAGCAGCTATTTAGCACCCTCCACTCCACCTCCCACCTCCAGGCCAGCAACCTGGTGGCCCCCAACACCATCACCTGTCAGTGGCTTGCCATTCCTAGTATTTTTATGCAAATGAAGAATAAAAGGCCTTTAGTCCTTTCCTGCTGTAGGTGTCTAATCCTCTACCTGAGTCCAAAAATGTATAACCCAAAATGAGATGCTTTGTTTTTGCCCAAAATAGAAAAGACTGAGAAAAAATTTTTTTGAGAGTTCCATTTTCTACTCAATGGAGAAGATGAAAATAATTTCTTTATTAAACAGAATTTAATATTTTTCAAGCATTTATCCTTTTCTCTTTAACCCCCTTCAGGTTCAAATCTAATATTCCCCCGCCCCCAAAGAACCAGCAAATTGATTTTAAGAGAATAATTGTGAAGGCGTGAAAGTACTACTTGTATCCTGGAAACAGGCTGTGCCATGGGTCGTTTCTTAATTTTCACCCTATTAGGGTAATTTCCTGCTACCGTGGGCTTTTTCCTGCACGCTGGCATCCTGGCTCCTTCACAGCTGCTTTGTCAAAGCAAAGGGAAAGCAGACCATTAACATCTTCTGGAAATAGTCTGGTGCAACAGTGCGACTGTCCTGTTAGCCTGCACAGGGTGAGGACAAGGGAAGGAAGCAATGCTGTAACATGGGAGGACGTGTCCCCCTACAAGAACTTGGCTGCTGTCGTTGTTTAACCTGCAATGACACAACTTATAAATCCAGTGTTCTAAAAGAAAACAGACAACTCACAAACAAACTAGAAAACACATCTGAAAAAAATGTTCACCTTTCTCAAGTTAAACAGAAAATGCGAGTTTTTAAAAAATCACAATACCCACTTTTTTTGCCTCAGTGTTTTTTTAAATGAAAAAAAAAATCAGATGCTGATGAGGGTCCAGTGATATTGATATTTTTCTACAATACTGATAGCATTGTAAAGTTAAACAGCCTTTCTGAAAAGCAATTTAGCAGTAAGTACTAATGACCATCAAAATATTCATGCTCTTTGATCCAGTTATTCCACTTATTGAAATCTATCCTAAGAAAATGTAGGGAAAGCTGTTTACCCAAATATATTCATTGGACTTCCATTTATAATAGTGGAAAAATTGGGGAAACATGTAACTCTATAGATAAATGGTTGAGTAAATCACAGTTCATTTATTGAATAGACCATTAAAAACAGCCCAGATGAGTACTTATCACATGTTAGGTACTCAATCCTGATTGCATAGAAATATATAAAATGCTTATAAAATAAAATTAAATGAAAAATGTCTCATACAAATATGCATGCATGTTTATTACAACTCTGACAAATATATACAAAGAAAAATAAAACCAACTTTCTAAATTTTTAGTAATGTATATATACTTGCACACTATAGTGAAACTTTAAAAATGAATGAATCAACTTATCTCCCTGGATGGCAGTAAGCTGGGCATCCCATTTGGCCATAGGGTATAAGAATGCATAGGCAAACATTCCTCTCATCCAAATGGGCCTCAGATGATAAAAGGGATAGACCTAAAAGATTGTATAAACCTTCTGATAGGAATTGCATTGCCAGAATGGCTACCATCAATAAATCAAACAAGTGAAGATGTGGAGAAAAGGGAACCCTAGTACACTGCTGGTGGAAATGCAGACTGGTACAGCCACTGTGGAAAACAGTATGGAGTTTCCTCAAAAAATTAAAAATGAAGTTGCCTTTTGACATAGCAATCCCACTTCTGGGAATATATCCTAAGAATCCCAAAACACCAATCAGAAAAGTATATATGTGCCAATATGTTCATAGTAGTGGTATTGACAATAGTTCAAATCCGGAAACAGCCCAAGTGCCCATCAATAGATAAGTGGATAATAAAACTGTGATACATTTACAAAATGGAATACTACTCAGCCATAAAAAAGAAGGAAATCTTATCTTTTGTGACAGCATGGAGGGACTTGGAGAATATCATACTAAGTGAAATAAGTCAGTCAGAGAAAGACAGATATCACATGATCTCACTTATATGTGGAATCTAATGAACAAAATAAACTGGTGAATAAAATAGGTCTAGAGGCATGGATGCACCGAACAGACTGATGATCTTAGAGGAGAAGGAAGGGGAGAGGGAAGAGACCAAAGAACTTATATGCATATGTGCATAGCTCATGGGCACACGCATGGTGAAGGCCTGGGGTGGGGTGGGGGCTGGTGGAGGGGAGAGTTGGGGGGGAAATATAGGGCATCTGTAATAATGTCAACAATAAAAAATAAACTTAAAAATAAAAAAGAATCTTCCTTCTTTGGAAGAGTGCAAAGGGTTATGATCAGACCTGGAAGATGATCACTGCAAAGGCTTTGAACAGCAGTACATGATGGAGAAGCACTAAGTGGTCTTTGATGGATGGAGAAGCAGCACGTGTTTTTCTTGGGGACCAAGCAGAACC
>NW_005367587.1:4482185-4512706 GCF_000412655.1 Myotis brandtii
AAAAAAAAAATCAGATGCTGATGAGGGTCCAGTGATATTGATATTTTTCTACAATACTGATAGCATTGTAAAGTTAAACAGCCTTTCTGAAAAGCAATTTAGCAGTAAGTACTAATGACCATCAAAATATTCATGCTCTTTGATCCAGTTATTCCACTTATTGAAATCTATCCTAAGAAAATGTAGGGAAAGCTGTTTACCCAAATATATTCATTGGACTTCCATTTATAATAGTGGAAAAATTGGGGAAACATGTAACTCTATAGATAAATGGTTGAGTAAATCACAGTTCATTTATTGAATAGACCATTAAAAACAGCCCAGATGAGTACTTATCACATGTTAGGTACTCAATCCTGATTGCATAGAAATATATAAAATGCTTATAAAATAAAATTAAATGAAAAATGTCTCATACAAATATGCATGCATGTTTATTACAACTCTGACAAATATATACAAAGAAAAATAAAACCAACTTTCTAAATTTTTAGTAATGTATATATACTTGCACACTATAGTGAAACTTTAAAAATGAATGAATCAACTTATCTCCCTGGATGGCAGTAAGCTGGGCATCCCATTTGGCCATAGGGTATAAGAATGCATAGGCAAACATTCCTCTCATCCAAATGGGCCTCAGATGATAAAAGGGATAGACCTAAAAGATTGTATAAACCTTCTGATAGGAATTGCATTGCCAGAATGGCTACCATCAATAAATCAAACAAGTGAAGATGTGGAGAAAAGGGAACCCTAGTACACTGCTGGTGGAAATGCAGACTGGTACAGCCACTGTGGAAAACAGTATGGAGTTTCCTCAAAAAATTAAAAATGAAGTTGCCTTTTGACATAGCAATCCCACTTCTGGGAATATATCCTAAGAATCCCAAAACACCAATCAGAAAAGTATATATGTGCCAATATGTTCATAGTAGTGGTATTGACAATAGTTCAAATCCGGAAACAGCCCAAGTGCCCATCAATAGATAAGTGGATAATAAAACTGTGATACATTTACAAAATGGAATACTACTCAGCCATAAAAAAGAAGGAAATCTTATCTTTTGTGACAGCATGGAGGGACTTGGAGAATATCATACTAAGTGAAATAAGTCAGTCAGAGAAAGACAGATATCACATGATCTCACTTATATGTGGAATCTAATGAACAAAATAAACTGGTGAATAAAATAGGTCTAGAGGCATGGATGCACCGAACAGACTGATGATCTTAGAGGAGAAGGAAGGGGAGAGGGAAGAGACCAAAGAACTTATATGCATATGTGCATAGCTCATGGGCACACGCATGGTGAAGGCCTGGGGTGGGGTGGGGGCTGGTGGAGGGGAGAGTTGGGGGGGAAATATAGGGCATCTGTAATAATGTCAACAATAAAAAATAAACTTAAAAATAAAAAAGAATCTTCCTTCTTTGGAAGAGTGCAAAGGGTTATGATCAGACCTGGAAGATGATCACTGCAAAGGCTTTGAACAGCAGTACATGATGGAGAAGCACTAAGTGGTCTTTGATGGATGGAGAAGCAGCACGTGTTTTTCTTGGGGACCAAGCAGAACCACGCCCCCCCCCCCACCATGGACCTTCCTGCTGCTCCAATTCCAGTCTGGCAGTTGAGACCCCAGGGTAGATACACAGACAGCTCAGTGTGATGCCATAAGGACTTCAGAGTGAAAATCAACAGGACCCTCTTTTAGGAGCTTAGAATCAAGTCTATAAATAAGACACTCACATTTGATGCTGTAGGAAATCTGCTAGGCTAGGAGTCTAGAAACTAGAGTTGGATGAAGTTCTGCACACCTTTAGCTGCAGAGTTCCAACAAATTGTGTCACTTCTGTCTGAATCTCAGTTTATTTATTGGCAAAATGAGCAGGTTAAAAAATTCCTGATCCTGGTTACCTCCCAAGGCTGTTACAAAGATCAAAGAAACCAGTGCAGTGGTAAATGCATGTCGTATGAATCATGATGTACCATGTGCACATAAGGGATGCTGCTCATCAAAAAAAAAAGAGACCTTGGAGTGTGCCACTTTGTGGCTCATTCTGGGTTTGAAAACGGCAGGGCTCACATAATCAGAACTCAAAGAAACCCCCATGAATTCCCAGCCTATGGATGAAAACAACAGGCTTCCGCCAGAACTCCTTCATTGCTCTATAATTGCTACAAGGAAGAAAATTACATAAAACAATAAGACTGACACATGAAAAACCCTATTTATAAATAGTAATATTTACTGACAATACATTTAGAGATGCAAGGTCCCATCTTCTTCCTGCCCTCAAGTCTAGAAAACCATCAGTGAGTGCCACTTCAAAACTATTTTTTCTACAGTTAGTGAGTTAAAGTAGGAAACGCCAGAGGAGCTACCAATAAAAGGAATATTTGTTATTTCTGAGATGCAAGAAATAGAGTCAGAAATAGAGTCAGTCCATGTAAAGTGAGCGCTTTTCAAATACCCCTTTCTGGAAGCGTGTTCTTCCTACCAGAGATCAAGGCTGTTTGTGAAACTCGTCCTACCATCGCCTTCCAGAACAGCTGAGACAGAGGACATGCATGGCAGCAGCATCCCCGGAGAATGAGAAACTGTGCCGAAGGAGAGGAAACCTCTATTTTGTCAATAACTATTTGTTGAGCACCCACTAGCTATAGGGGACAAAACAGCGAAGCAGATAGGCAAGCTGTCTGCCCCACGCAACTTATATTTTAGCTCCCTCCCGTCTGACACTGTGCAATCTGCACAGTAGCCAATTAAGAACATCGAAACATAGTTTATGACGTTTTGCAATTAAGGTCTAAATTCTGAATGGTCGTGAGAAACTGGAAATTCTATAAGAGTGAAACTACCAATACAAAGAATTGTCCATTTGGAGATGGAACATAAATAATATGGAATAAACAAGTAAATCAATGGCAGTAGGGCACCTTCCTGTCAGCATCTACTATCCTGAAGTGATAAGTGAGAATTCCCTTCAGTTGAGGATCTTCTCTCCCCGACCCTAGTCGGTGTATTTTCAGTGGAGCCAATCTAACCCCAGATGTGGGAGTAGAGCATGTGACTGAGGTTAACCAAACCAGCACACTCCATTCCTCTGGCCGCAGCGATTTGTTCAAGGATGGACGCCAGATCCATATCAAGTCAATGAGGTCCAAAAAGACTCAAGGATCTAAGACACTGACTTGGGAACATGAGAAGACTGTTTCTGCTTTCTTTCTCTCTGGAGATCACAAAGAGAGAGAGGCTGTAGTGAATCTGAGAACAGGTGGGGTCTTATTACAAAGCCATGCTTGAGGAAGTAAGGCCAAGAACAGAGAGAGAGAATCTCCATCAGGGTGGCACCCTGTGAGTCCTGGATAAAGCCACACCTCAAGCCTTTCCTTTGTAGGTGTTTAATTACATGAAGCAGATAAATTTGAATTGGGTTTTCGATCACTTGCAATGACAGGCACCCTAATTGAAATAATGAACCACAGCATAAGAAAGAGATGATCTGAAAAGGGCCTGGGCAGATATATTTTACTTAGGCCGTGGCCAAGTATTTCTTCAGTTCCTTAAAGAAGAGGAACTAAACTTAATACTAGAACAACCACACGTATTATTTGAGTTATACGTTTGACCACTTTTCTAAAATATATAAGGATTAGGTTGAGTTGCACATAGGATAAAAACAAACAATAAGAGTGGTTTTAAAAGCAGTAAAATAAAGCCTAAAGTCCTTTTCTGGGCCAGGTAGCAATCTCACTGGTTGTGGGGAGACCCAGGATATCCCTGAGTTGGGACACTGGAAGCCACAGGCTGGATGAGGGGAGTGATTAAGTGTTAAAGGGCTCGAAACAATGACTATTTATCAACACGTACAAAAGCATTTCAGCATTTTGACAACTGGCATGCTTATTCCAGTGTATACTTGGCACAAATCAGTCCAATGTATGGCCCCACCTACCTTTACCACACAGTTCTCCTTGATCCCCTTTGATGTCTGGGTAAATGCAACACCACAAGTGAGAGAGAAGAAAAGCACCCAGTGGAGTGAAGAGGCCCTTGATTATTCTCTACTGCATGGCCATCTGTCTCACACCTGGCAAGGGAAAGGTGGGGAACACAAGGAAGAGAGAGAAAGGGAAAGAGAAATTAGAAAAACTAGAGTAATTGATTGTTTTATTATATCGTAAAACAAGTCAACCAGAACATACTCCTCCAGTTCCTTGCAGGCTGCAATTCCCTGTAAGAATAAACTTACTGAGATGGTGATAATGTCACTAGAGGAGTTGCTCAAGCAGGAAAGGTTATGTTACATGGAAGTTAAAAGAAAGATGTGTTATGAGTAAATCTCAATGTGGATAATCAGTTCTCCCAAAATTAATAGTTGATGCTATTATATTTATTGCATTTTGAATATAAACTATTAATAATAAATATAGATACTAAAAAGGATAAAATAAATTCAAAAACTAAGACTAAACCATCATTTTCCCTGAAATCTTGGAAAATTTAGATTGGCTTTTGGGCAATTATTTTTAATCTTAACAATACTTTCCAGGCCAAGTGAAGGCTTTAGGCAGTAACATTCTAACAATACAAATAAAGTCTTTTCTTAGATTTTCCGTCCAGTATGCAGGATAAGAAGTTTTTCCAATTACATTGATCATGTAAACTCTTGAGCTCCTGCTCCTGAGGGCACATATTTTGCTCCTCATTAACCATAAAAAAGTAGGGATGGTATAGCATTTATTTTAAAAGCAATTTCCTAAAAAATTGACTATGAAAAACATGGTTATTTTCCTCAATTTGGGTATGATTTCTCCTATTTGCATGCAATTTTATAAAATGATTATTCTTAGGATGATTCTGCTTTTAGTCATAACCTTGTAAGGGGATAAAGCAAGTGGAAGGGAGTTTGAAAATAGTAAAAATTTATGTTGAATTGGACTCCCAATGGAATGTTATATCTGAATGTTGGAAATTACATCATAAGCCCTTTGATAACCAACATAGATCCATGCAGATCTTATTGGTAACCAGAATTTTTTTTATGAACTATTTCCTAGTCTTCCATTTTTCTTACTGACTTTTTTCATTTAGTTTGAAAAAAATGTATTCTTGTCCACAGATCCACTTCTTCCCTCTCAACTCTTATTTTCTATTAAATGCCAACTACAGCGAAATGTATCAGATAGTTAGACATAAGTAAAACCCAGATTCTCACCTCAGATTGCTTACAATCTAGTCTCTCTCTTTGTTTGGTATCCTCGCCCTCCCAAGTCAATGTACTAATGATGAAGAAGAGCCTTTCCTCCCCACTCCTTTCTTCTCTTCCTAGAGAAACCTCTCTTTCCACAGCCTTTCTTATGCACTGTTCTGTTTTACCTGCCTGTGCTTATTGGACAACTGACCCATCTTAGGCTGAGAAGTGCTACTCTCCTGGAAAATGAGAGTCGAAAACGTTGAGTCTCGTTGTGCCTGCTAGCAACAAGAATCCAGATGAATCAAGGAGTTGGCTGTGCTGCCACTGAAGCAGGAAAGGCTGGTCTACAGACATTGTCACAGAGAGAGGCAATGACACAAAACCAGAATGTTCAGAAGTAATGGAGTTCAGGACTACCTTTCCAGTCCATGCCCCACTCCCACAGGAGGCTGCACTCCTGCTGTGGAGTTCGGTGGGGTGGATTTCCCCAGTGTTCCTGTATCTTCCCAATATATTTTCCCTTATCAGCTTACATGTATTGAATGGGTTTCTGTCCCTTCAACCAAATGCTCCTTGTCTAACACAGAGCTGGTAGATTTAAAATTATAACAAAATAAATTCCAGCAAAGGGTAGAAAAAATAAAACTAAGTCAGGAGTATGTAGACATCTACTACATCTTAATTTAGGTTTTTCCACCAACATGATAGTGATCAGATGATCCAGATTTTCTAGTAGAGTCCTGATGTTTAAAAATCCCATCCTATTGTTCAAAGGACAATATTATAAAAAGACAATTAGGCAGGGATGTGTTGGTAAATGTTTAACAACTCTCAGTTCTCCAGAAAATAAAAATCGTGCCCTGGTCTGTAGCCGGTGCCAATTCACATGATATAAATACTTTCACCATGGCTGATATCAAGCTATTAACATGATGTCTAAACACTGAGTTGGAAAGAGATGTCAATAATCAGCTCTCATGAACCAGTATAAGATGGCTCCAGTACCCCACAGTGTAGGGCAAAAGTTCTGAATTAAAGAGACTAGGATTTACAACCTTGCTTTGCCCTATTATTATTATTATTATGAAGTAGATTTCTGTCTGAGCCTCCATTATCTATAAAAATTATAACCTGCCATGCAGTGGATTGCTAGGAGGGTCTAATAAGATGCAAAGTATCTTGTACAATGCCTGGCAATATGGATAACCAATTAACAGCAGTGATTATTGTTGTTATTGTTGCTGTCTTTGCTGCGCTTATTGTAATTATTACTGTCAGATTATGGGATTCAGTTTTGAACTGGAAAATATAGTCCCTATAATTATTATAAATTTCCTGAATGATCTTAATCATCTCACCTTTACATAAATCAATATCCACATCTCCAAATTATCTCTACTTTTGTCTTCAAATTCTAAAGTTCTATAATTATGGACATACTGGTAGAGTGAAACTATGTGTATGTGAAAAAGAGAAATATTGGGGTGAAGGAGGAAATGGAAAAGAAATGATGAGTCATACAGGGTTGGACTGCCAACTAAAAAGCAAAGAGCACCTCAGGGGTTAAAGCCATTGAGTGTGATGTCCAAGGAGGTCAGTCACCCAATCCTCTCACCTCTAGCATCTTCCAAAGTATAGACACCAAGGCATTACCCAAAGGTTCAGCCTGTGTTTTTTGGTGAAACATCTCAATGGCTTAATTAGGAGCAAGAAGACAGAAAAAAAAGGCAGGGGGCCTGCGGTGAGTAAAGCAGAGAAAAGGCTATAGTGTCTTCCTCTTGCCTTTTACCACAAAAGCAAAATAAACATGTTGGACTAGGGCCAGTAACTACCCCAAGGAGTCTGACCATGTACTTGGTGCCCTTGAGATGTGATAAAACTCATGCTCCTTTCCTTCCTTGCTTCCTATTCCCAGTATGCATATGCACATGCACATGCACACACACCCTCCTTAGAACACGTGCGTGCACATACAAAGGACACAGATTACACCGATGGCGGCAGATTCATCTGCTTGTTGGAGAGGAGAGGGGCATGGGAGCTGATTGTAAGTGAAGTCTAAAATCGATCCAGTTCACACCAGACCACAACAGTAAAAGCATCTCTGCTCCTTTTTAAGAGAAAGGGGTAGACAAACTGGGGGAGGAGGGATGGGAATTGGGGCCCAAAAAGAAGAAACACTAACCTAAAAGGGAGAGAATGTATACAGGAAAAAAATTTTTAAAGAAAAACAAATAGGGAATCAATTAAGGAAAGAATGAGAGGGAATACGAGACTGCAAGCTGAGAGAGGAGAGACATGGGGAGATCAGCAAAAACGGACAAGAGGAGGAATTAGCCATGGATGAATTTTTTATTGACTTTTTTCTCACAGCATCAGAATTTCCTAAGCCCCAACAGAGCAGTAGTGAGTTTATTGGTGGATGTGCAGCAACTCTGAGTGAGCATAGTTCTCCCTGTCTATAGTAAGGACTGAGGCTGTGCAAGGAGACACTTCTGTTATATAATTTACATTCAAATAAACCTAGGAGGCAGGAGAAAGACAAGCTGCCTGCTGTCTCCATTTACAATCCTGAAACACAGGAGCCAAGTACCCAGAATATTCTGAATGGATTAATCTTTGCCAAGATCTATATAAAGATGAAAAAATGCAAAATTAAAGTGATTCTGTTGCTTAAAATAAAGAGTAATTACTTATGGGAGAAAGAAAACCAAATAAAGTAGCAAGAAAATTCTCTGATTTAGTGAAACACATAGAACTGAAAAGAATTTCCATATGATCTGTTATTTGCGCTGTAATTTTCCAGGACTGCAGACGTGGAATTTGATTGGGACTTTTGATCAACTCTTGTTAAGGTTGCTGCTCCCTCTTATCATTGCTAGCACAGGATAAAACTTCCGCATCCCGACATCGTCATATTGCACCATAAAGAAACGCAGTCAACTTGTTTGAAATTGGGCTCCAGATTTACCACTGGAGGATGTGAGCCTTGCCTAAACTTATCTTTCGGGTCTGGGAAGTTATTATTTGTTTACTACTTAAAACACACCATTTGCGCATGAAATGATCATCCCTGAATCACAACACTATAAAAATGTTCTCTCTGGGTAAAATCAAATGAAGAATTAAGTTCTTCTACAGTGAACCTGGGACCATCCTTACAGTCAATTTAACTACTTTGATGGAATGAGAAGGCACACACTCAAATACAGTTAAAATTTAAAAAAATATATATATTTTTGCCTGCCTTATCCCCAAACACTCGGCAACAGGTTTTAGCTTTCACTCCCTACCTTAGTTTGACTACAGGAACCTGTAGGGTCTTCTGTTACACCAGAACATGGATCAGTTACAATAGAGTTTCAAAGAAAAGAAAAGAAACAGAAGTCAGAAAATTAGAGGCAGATGAAATGAAAAAGTAAGGGGTATCTCTTTCATGATAGCCAATAAATCTGTTGGCTCAACACCTCTAGCATGTGAGCTAAGCTTTCAGAAAAGATGAAAATGGTTCGTTTCAAATCAGATTACAATGTGCACACAAAAGGATCTGCAAATAGAAATAAGAGAATTCCATTAACATGATAATGATATCCTGAACGACCTGAACAAACAAAGGAGATTGGAACTTGGGATGTAATTTGTCGATAGTTTCCTCTTCCAGGTTTTGTGAGTGCCTGACTTGAAAGGTTTTAGAAAATGCTGCTGCTAGGCCAGGTTTGTTCCATCTGTCAGAGAATCCCTACAGGAAAAATTAATTCAATAAAACATCATTTAAATCCTGATGTTAGATTGTTTCCACTTTCCATTAATTAAAAAGAATATATTAAGAGTCAGTCTCAGGGACACGTTGTGCATGTTTGAATAGGTGTGAATTGAAGGGCACTGGAAACATGCCTCTAACTTGAACTTCCTGGAGCCTGTTTTCTGCCTGAAGTAAACCAAGGAACCACGGTGAAGCCACTATTAAAATGTTCACGTAAATGGCCAGGAAGGAGGTGAGGTTCAGTTCTTAACAACTTTGAATGAGACTCTAAATTTCCATCTTATTCCCCTCCCCTGGATGGGACCACATAAGCCAGAACTGGGTCTGATATGGATATTTCCCTGAAGGGGCACAGAGAAGATTCAGGGGGTAAATCTTAATGAAGTATTTACCCCAAGGACCCAGAGGCAAATAAGGGAAATTGATTTTTACCTTCAAGTCCAGGAGGACAGCATGAAGATGGAAACAGAAGGTAAGACCTAGAGAGAGAAGCAGGTAGACAGTGAAATAATGGAGTGGGTCAAAGCAAGGGGGAGAGTAAAGTGGGAAGGCTCTAGGAGTCCAGAGACAGGCAGGAGATAATGATTCTATTTTACACTGGACCTCATGGGGCAGGATGTGTGGTTTACACACAGATTTGAAGTGAACAGTTTGCCAAGAAAAGTTGGAAGAAAGTCCCAAGGCAAGAGGATTAACTAAAGAAATAAGTCACAGTTAAATAAAATGTGATCAGTGCAGTACAGATATTAGTTTTGGTTGGTTGGTGGAAGTATAATGGGAAAGGTGTGAGGTGTAGGAACAGGCCAGTAGGATGGGGCTCTGTGTGAGGTGCACTGGGCTCCTGGACATAGAAGAACTACCTGGACAAGTCACAGAGAGATTTAGCACTAAAAACCAGAGCAGAAATCATTCTGCTACAAGAACTGATATAGCACAAGGGTTTAGACTATGGATCCCCTGAGTTTGAACCTTGGCTTTGTCACTTACCTGCTCTCTAACCTTGGATAAATAATTCAACCCTCCTTCTTTCAACAGTAAGACTAGTACTATATCAACAGATTATCGTGAAGATTAAATGAACTAGTAAATGTAAAGTGTTTAGAACAGTGTCTGATACACAGTAAGCACTCAATCAATGTTAGCTAGTATTAGTATACTTAGTATAGATGCTATATTGTGAAAGAGAGGGAAGGGACAACAGATAGAGCCCTAGTCACAGGAGCTTACATTTTTATATTACAACTAGAGGCCCGGTGCACAAAATTTGTGCACTGGGGGGGCGGGGTCCCTCAGCCCAGCATGCCCCCTCTCACAGTCCAAAAACCCTCAGGGGGTGTCCTACTGACAGCTTAGGCCCGCTCCCCATGGGAGCGGGCCTAAGCTGCAGCCTGGCCTCCCTCTGTGGGAGGCAACCAGGCTGATCAGGGGAAGGCGCCACCCCCATCACCCTGCTGCTGCTGCCACTGCTGGCTGCCACAGCCGCCAAGGTGTTTTCATCAACACGGACTCCAGTTCCTTCACCATGAAAAGATGACAACTTTCTTTAGGCATTTTCAAGATGTCTCTTTCATAGGATATGCCATTTCTTTCTTTCTTTCTTTTTTTATCCTCACCTGAGGATATTTTTCCATTGATTTTTAGAGAGCGTGGAAGAGAGAGGGAAAGACAGAGAGAAACATCAATGTGAGAGGCACACTTCGATTGGTTGCCTCCTGCATGAGCCCTGACCTGGGCCCCAGCCAGGAAGGAGCTTGCAACCTAGGTACATGCCCTTGATCAGAATCGAACCCGGACCCTGTGGTCTGCAGGATGAGGCTCTATCCACTAAGCCAAACTGGCTAGGGCAGGATATGACATTTCTTAGCCTCTTCAGCAGTGAACCTTCATTTTTTCCTCCAGGAGTGAGGTGGAAAAACCCTAGATCACCTTCTTGAATTCTTATTACCCAAGCAAGTGGCGTACCGCAAGCTTAGCCAATGAGCGGTCAGAAAAGGTGTTTCCTCTGCAGCTCCCAAGCAGAGTCAGGACTGCTGGTGTGCCGCGGCCACGGGGCTGCTAGGGGCCGGGACCCCTGCGGGTTTGTGTCTCCACTCCGGCCCCCCCTGCATGTTGTTCTCTCTGGCTCCAGGGCCAGGCATGGGCTGCCCTGTGTGTTGTTCTCTCCAGCTCCGGCCTGCGCCTGGCCCCTCCTCCTGAGCTGGTCGTGACCATTATGGCATCCTGGTCTAATTTGCATATTACCTCTTTATATATAAAGATGCCTAATAACCCTACCTGCTTTCTATCTTCACTTCACTACTTTTTCTTTGGTAATTTAGTGTCAACAAATTAGAATCTCCCAATTCAAAATAATTTTTTAAACGTTAAATTATAATTTATGTCATTTTTATAAATTATTGAATTATACAGTATTGTCAATTGATTTGTTGAAGCAATTTCACATTTTGAAGTTGCAAGCCTTTTGCCCTGCAATAGTGTTGGAAAGGTAATTGTGCATGCATCTAGTCCATGGACCCTTGCAGGACAAAGTATTACAGAAACACTTTCTAGTATCACCTGCTTTTGTTCAGGAGGAAGCACAGTCTCTTCCTTGACCACAGGGATATTCTCATTTAGTAGCTCCTTAAACCAGTTTGCTCTCTTGCCATATTCCTGGAGGTGGATCACAGAACACAGAAGCCAGCCATTCTCTCCAGCCCAACCTAAAAGTGGACTATTTAGCTAAAGTAGTGACACCAGCAATAGGCTATTGCTACAGGTCCTGTCCCCAGACTATCTGCATTCTAACCAGGTCACCAAGGAACTTAGATTTACTTCCAAGTTTGAGAAACACAGAAATCCCAAGGAGGAAGAAACTGCCCAAGGTCACAAAGATGGTAAGTGAGAGATCCAAGTGCACTGTTCACATTCTTACCAGTAAACCATGGTTTTACCCTTCTTTGTACCGCCTTCATGGATTAAATAAATAAATAAATAAATAAATAAATAAATAAATAAATAAATAAATAGATTAAACTATAGAAAAAGTATCAAATTCCATTTTAAAAGCATTTCCAGTAAACATTGCAATTTTCTCCGTTTTCCACAACGTAGCACGTTTTGACTCCCATATCAACTAATCAAATATTTCTCCAGAAGCATTTCCAATGCATAAAACTACCAGATACAATCTGCCTTCTCCTAAGAAAATTCAATACATAAAAATGTGCTTACAAAACAGATAAATCAGAGTTTTAACTTTACAAAAGAACTTGCCACCTAATTTCTTTTCTTTAAAAACTAGTTTCCTGATACATTTACACAGTGATCCATTTTACAAAAATTTAATATACATGAAAAACTTAGGCGGCATTTCAACTGAGATTGTGTTCAGTATCTTATAGAATTGGATCATTCATTATCTTTCTCATTAATTCTCTGTGACTATTCATCATTTTTTTTTAAATGAACATTCCACTTAAAACTTCTAGGAGATGCTGCTAGGAGTCACTCCCATCTTAGGACAGTGGTCCTCAAGACTGAGATACAGTGCAAAGAGGCCTGTTAAAATACTGGTTCCTACCCCTAATAGTTCTAACTCAGTAGGTCTGGCATGGGGCCCAAGATTTGACACTTTGAAGTTCTAAGAACTGCACGTTGAGGACTTATGCTTAAGGAGTGATCAGGGTAGAGATGAACAAAACTCCTCCTGCAATATTCTTCTTCAGTTTTCAAACTGTATTGAGATATATTCTACTGACACTGGTTGATTGTGATAATTCAAGAAGTACTTTCCTCAAATACACAATTAATAAACCTATCACCACCCACCAGGAGACTTCTCAGACCTAAATTCAGAAAGTGAAACAATAGCAAATCCTGACCACCCAGCAACTGATAAATACCCAGATTCAGTTAGTTGCAAGAAGCATCTTCAATAACAAGGAAATGGACTACTTTTCCTGCTTTGGGGGACATTATCAAAAGTCCAACCTTGGCCACCTAGTCCAATTAAGCCTCAGAAGGTTAAGAAATTGAGGTCTCTACTTTAGCTTTGGCTCCCTGACGAGAAGCTTCTCCACAAAATTATACAATTCAAAAGAGATGCTGAAAATCAGTCACTAAGCCAACTAACACTATTAAAAATAGGTCTTAGTGAGCACTTACTACACTTCACATACTACTCATTTCATCTGCATGATATCCCTGCTCAATAAAGAGGACTAAGTCTATTTTGCAGGGGTAGCCAACAAGGCTAAGAGGGGTTACCCAGGTAGCACAGTGGATAAATGGCAGACGCAGGACTTTAATCCAGTTGTGAGACCCTAAAGTTTAGGATCTTTTTTTAAAACTTCAAGTTGACTGCCACATAAAGGCAGTTTCCCCTTTTCTTCAGAGAATAGATAGTCCCTGAGAGCAGAGGCTTGGAGGTATTGGACAGAGAGCCTCCATGGGTTTAATGGTGTATCAGTGCCCTACTGCTGTGTAACAAATTAGCACAAACTTAATTTAAAGCAGAGATTTTTAACCAGTGTGCCACAAGAATTTTAAAACATGCAATGACTGTTCATTTAGCCAGGGGCACTGACCTCTTTTCCTTTGGATTATCAAATAAAAAAAAAAAATGACAATAGCCAACACAATAATGGCCGTCTGATGTGAATAAATCAAAATTTTACCTCTGTTTTGGTCAGATAGCAAAAATATATTTATTGGTGTGCCACCAAATTTTAGTAATCAGTTTATGTGTGCCATGAGATTTAAAAAAAAGGTTGAAAATCACTGATTTAAAGCAATATCGCTTTATTAGCTCATAACTCTGTACATCAAAAATCCAGGCACTCTCCACTGGGTTCTCTGCTCAGGTGGCATGAGACTGAAATCGAGTTATCAGCCAGGCTGGGCTCTTCCACAGAAAACTGGGAAAGACTCTAACTCTGATTTCATTTGTGTTGCTGCCAGAACTTAGTTCCTTGGGATCGTTATACTGAGGTCCCATTTCCTTGCTGGTTGTCAGCTGAGGGCCACTTACAGCTTCTAAAAGTCACCTCCTCTCCTTGTCCTGTGGCTCACTCCATCCTCAGGCCAGCAACAGTGCATCAAATCCCTCTTGTGCTTACATCCCCCTGACTTCCTCTTCCACGGCTAGTCAGAGAAAACTCTTCTTTTTAATGGTTTCATATGATAGAGGTTCATTCAGGTAATCTCTGTATTTCAAGATCAACTAACTTGAGTATTTAATTACACCTGCAATGTCCCTTTAAGCAGCATCTAGATTAGTGTTTGTTTGAATAACCAGTGGATAGAAATCTGGGGGCTGGGTGGGGGGGGGGGGGGGGGGACAGTACATATTTAGAATTCTGCCCATTACAGAGGGCTAGAAGGATATTTGACTCTTGAAGATCAATGAGTCTCAAACTGTACACACATGCCTGTCTATACAGGGAACTTAGGGACTGTTTTTTTACCTCCAGAGTAAAACTCTGGGGTTTGCTTTGTTCCCTTGCTACATTGTGGTTATTGGCAAGCACTGACCCTGAGGAGAAATACTACCCAGAGGAGGGGCCAGGGTTCACTACCTCCTGGAAATTAATCCAAATTCTAACTTGAGAATTAGCCAATAAGACAAATGTCCACATTATTGAAGAAGATTGTTTTCTCATCGATCATGTCTTTGAGTGATTATTTTACATATTCGTTTGGTGTGTAGATATAATCTTGTTCTTCTATTAGACCAGGAGGTCCTTCAGGAAAAAAAAAATGTATCTTCAAAATCTTTGTGTTCACATAAGTGCCTAGCACGGAGACTGATATTCAGAAGATTCTCTGAACAAATTAGGTTGTAGGGAACATAGCTTATTACTTACTAGGTGCTCAGTGAATTTTATTTTCCTTTCCTTTCCCCCTGGTTAAAATAAGAGAAGACTTCACTTCATCTTAAATAATAAAAACCTACATACATTGCCAGTACAGTTATTCAAGGTATATGGTGGGTGCTTATGATTGTAAAGGAGAGAGATGATGGTATAATAGTGTTCCCTTTACAGTGAATCTATAAGCATCTTTGGGATTTCTTAGTTTAAAGCTTTGCAAGGATAACTCAGCTCTTCATTTTAAATGTAGAAAAAATAGGACTTGATGATTTTCTTGTCAAGGGACTTAAATACTCAAATGAAAACAGGGACTTTTGCCCATTAAGACTATTAAGTAAGGTGGGGGCCCAAGTCCAAAAGGAACCCCTTGGATGACTAGAGAGGAGCACTGCTTAGAAGATGTGGCACATCCCATCGAAGCAACAAGTGCTGGTAAACAGAGAACTTAAGCTTGATCAGCCTACATAAACCAAATATTTTATTGGCTATCAAAACGTCTCAAAGCCCTCATGAATGGGATTAGTGCCCTCACAAAAAGAGGCTCCAGAGAGACCTCCAGCCATGTTTTCCAAGTGAGGACACAATGAGAAGTCTCACAATGAGAGGGCCCCCAGAAGAGGGTCTTCCCTGGATATTGCTGGCATCACAATCCTGGACTTCCAGCCTCCAGAACTGTGAGAGGTAAACTTCTGTTGTTTATAAGCTACCAAGTCTGTGGTATTTTGTTATAGCTGCCCAAATGTACTCAGAGAGAAAATGTAAGTAGATGTGTTTGCTGCTCTGCAGGGAGGTGGAAGTAAAGCGGCTTGTAATGTAAATTCCAACTCTGCTGATAACTAGCCACTAGGTTTTGGCCACAGAACTTAACACTGCAGGACATCAGTTTCTCCACCTGTAAAATGGGCACAATAATACTTAACCTTTTAAAATTACTCTAAAGTTTGGAGATAATGTAAATAAGTCATGTGGCACAATAATACACTCAGTGGTAGCTACAATTATTATTATTGTAAATACCTCTCACTAATTCATAAAAGACACCTTTAAATGCAATATATACATGAGTTTTTCCTCTTTCCCAGTCCTGGGATTTTCATTCATATTCACTTAAAATTTCTCAAGCTTCCAAATCCATAAAAAAAATTATAAAGCAAACTTTTAAGTAGTTATGATTGTGCGCGTAAAACATTTGTACAACAACATGTTCTCTGTACCATATGTTATGCTGTGTTGGAATGGAGACAGCTAGAGGACATTTATTGCAGAGTCTTTATGCCTTGTTTTGGTATTCAACGCTTGTGAAAGAATAATAATGGTCATCAGGACTACTGCATACATATTCCGCATAAAAGAAAAATCCAATTGATGTTTCAGAGCTCCTGGTTTTAGAATCTCTTTCTGCTTCAGCTGATATATAGTGTAAATCTAAAACTTATTTAAAAACCTGTCTGGGTAAGACAGCTTTTAATTAATCTTCTCTTGGTTTTTATACTATATGGTACCTGGAAGATGCAAGATCAATCACTACCGTATTGTAATGTCGAGTTGTGAGACAGAAAGATAAATGAGCTATCAAGCTTAGCATTTTGATAGCTAAGTTAATTTAACTAGCTCCAGAACACACTCTAGATTGGTAGATAAAGTTGTGAGCTGGGGCACTGAATGTTATAACCGTGAATGTGGGATGTTATTAAGAAAACGGGAATGTGCTAGTTCCTATCTGTCCTTTATGGAAATTAAACCCAGGATTAGAGAGGTGTAACTGGGTGATGAGGTCATATTGCTAGTTCTGTCAATCCAATTAAGACAGCTTTATTAATTCAGACTTTTAATTGAGCACTGGGACAAGGTCTGAGCTGACTTGAAGTTTCCCTCTGCAGTATGCATGAAGAAAAGCCTGGCCAAGCAAATTAAACACAATTTATGCCTAAGGGCAGACCTTGAGTAGAGTTTGTTTCCTTATGGGACCTACAAGGATTTTGTAACCATAAATTGTATTTCAAATTGTGTTTTCTCAATTATAGGAATTTTGAACTGATTCTTGTCCCTGGGGGTAGGACACCCCATCCCTGGGATATCCATTTACACAATGATGTTTCAATCAGCAAAAGGAATAAAAATAAAACTTCTAGCCTGGCTCCTCACAATTACCAGTCTAAATCGTAATAAAACTTCAGACAAAAGAAAAATGTTGCAGAAGTCATTGGAGAAGTATTTGGATATGCTAATCACAGCTATTAAGAAATACCAACTTTGAAATGTCACATCAATTCAAATAAGCAACAGTAAATGGAGCAGTTTTGAAAAGGTCTCCCCCTCAAAAGTTAATGGTATCAATTTGCTATAAGGTAGAAGAAATCTTTACCCAGCTCCCATCCTTACCCATCCCCAATCTAAGATACTCTAGACCACTTTCAATTTCTTTTCATTTATTTGTTCACTCACTCTTGAACAAACATGTATTAAGTACCTATGACATATAGGCCAGCTCCTATGCTATATTGGTTTTTAACAAGTCACAATTCATGTCACCAAGAAGTCACAGAGAAATGTATAGTTCATTAAAATGGTGGGGGTGATGCTTAATTTTATGTGTGAGCTTGACTGGGCTATGGGAATTTGATTAGATATTCTGGACATGTCTCCGAGGGTGTTTCTGGGTGAGACTAACATTTGGATAGGTAGGCTGAGTAAAGCAGATTGTCCTCCCCAATGAGGGTGGGCCCCCTCCATATGCCAGGGGGACACCTGTCTTCTACCTTCATACTCAAGATTAGGACTGGAAATGTATACCATTGGCTCTCCTAGCTTATCAGCTATAGATCTTAGGACTTCTCAGCCTCCATAATTGCATGAGCCAAATACTTTGAATGAATTAATGAATGAATATAATAAATGTATTATACATACACTGAGTGGCCAGATTATTATGACCGGGCAGATTATTATGACCACCCCATCAGTATTTCATGGGGCCATCTTTTGCCTTCAATACTGCGGCGATTCTTCTTGGCATTGACTCCACGAGATGTTGAGAGGTGATGCAAGGAATCTGACACCATGCCTGATGAATAGCACTGTCCAGTTCTGTGAGATTTGATGGTTGATCTCCATTGGGATACGCCATCAACATGATAGGATGAACTTGGTCAGCAACGATACTTAGGTATGTTGTGCTATTCAGACGTTTATAATGATCTGGCCCTCTAGCAACTTCAGCAGGAAATTATAGCTAATTTGCCTACAAACGTCAGGTGGTCATAATAATCTGGCCACTCAGTGTAATAGGTAATAATAAATGTATATTATATATAAGAAATGTATATGTTCTGTATAAATTATATATGTAAATTAGTTATGATTCTCTGGAGAACTGTAGGAATTCAGAACCAGCCTCCCCAAAATGTGCCACATTGGCATGTGAGTTATTTTGAACTGAAGACCCTGCAGGCTCACAAGAAACTTCAACCTCTCTTTAATTTAAATTAGGGACCTTGCCCATAATAAGTGTTATCAACAGAAATAACAACTTATGACCTATCTATGGAGCAGGAAAAACTTCTAATTAATGAACACCTGCTCTTCTTGTCATCCTGCAATGACCCTTTGAATCCCCAAAGGCATCTTACCTAATCCTTAGCTTGGAATGCCACATATACCTAATTTTAACTTTCTGCCGATGAATCTCTCATGTACTGGTATGTAGGGATCCTGTGCAAACATATAAAATTAAATTTGGTTATTTTTCTTGTTCATTTGTCTCTTGTGGATTTTTAATTATTAGATCAGCTGAAAGGACCTGAGGGTAGAGGGAAGTTCCATCCTCCTCACAGAACCCAGACTAACAGTATGACAGGTGAAAACTGGAACAATGGTGCCCATTAGGTATACAGTTACAACCACAGAACATCTGTAATTCACATAACACTTCCTTCTTCATCCACGGATATCGACCCTGGCTGTGGGAAATCAATAAATTCAAAGACTCATCCACTTCTGATATTCTACCCTAACAACTTCTGTCCCCCAACCCATAAGCAATAAAAAAATATTACTCCCCTCATGTGCTGCCATCTCAAAGCTGCCTATGTAGTGTTCTTTATTGCAATTAATCAATAAATTTCATTTTGCTTATATCATAATAGGTGTCTCTCTTTAAAGAGAAGACTCCTTTATATGTTTCAGGGTGGAAATAATTATTTTCACAAATGTATGACTGTTTAGAGCTCAAAGTCAGCTTAGAAGCAATCTAGTCCAACTCTCAAAATTTACTATCCTGTATAAAGAAGGTAGAACGATTCTCCTTGAGTCAACCAAAGATTCTCTTTGAGTCAACCAGCCAGTTGGTGACTTAATCAGATGAGAACCCAAATCTTGAGATTCCAACAAAAACAAGCTCCCTTCCACCCTGGCCATTGTTGTGGTTTAGTTGGATAGAGTGTCATCCTACACACTGAAAAGTTGTGCATTCAATTCCTGTCAGGGCTCATACCTAGGTAATGGGTTCACCCTGGTTGGGTGTTGTAGGGGAGGCAACTGCTTGATATTTCTCTCTCACATCGATGTTTCTCTCTCTCTCTCTCTCTCTCTCTCTCTCTCTCTCTCTCTCACTGGTGAATATGTCCTTGGGTAAGGAAAAAAACAAACAACCAGGCTCCTGTCCTGGCTGGTTTGGCTCAGTGTTTAGAGCATCAGCCCAAGGACCAAAGGGTCTCCATAGGCTGAACTCCTGGTCAAGGGCATGTTCCTCCTTCCTCAGTTGCAGGTTCCCTGGCCCGGAGTGGGGAAGGGCACATGTGGGAGGCAACCAATTGAATTCTCTCAATCAAGTCAATGTTTCTCTTTCCCCCACCCCTTTCATTCTCTCTAGAAATCAATGCAAAAATACCCTTGGGTGAGGATTTTAAAAAAATAATAATAAAATAAAACAGGCTCCCTTGCTTTCATACCAAGTACTTAGACAAAAAAACATGTTTTAAATAAATCCCTGACTCATTAAACAAATCTTTTTAATTTCACTTTCATAAGTAAAATGTTATTGTTTTTAAAAGTCCCACCAGCTAGAGTTAACTAATTCAAATAACACACATACACACAAACACACAAACACACACACACACACACACACACACACACACACACACACACTCTATTTTAGCAGGGGACAGAGGGAGAACAGAGGCTTTTGACGTATACCCGTATGGTGTATGTGTGTGTGTGCGTGCCAACATGATTATAAACTTACATAAAGAATTCCATAAGTATCCATATTCATATAAAGTGTTCAGTTTTATTTTTACTTATATTCAACTAGAGGGCAGATGCATGAAAATCATGCATGGATAGGGTCCCTAGGCCTGGCCAGCAATCAGGGCCAATCTGTGGGACAACCGGCAGGGTGATCAGGGGACCCTCCTTGACACTCACCTTGGCTGGCCAGGTGCTGCCTGCTAGCTGGCCCCGCCCTTCACTGCCACCGCAGGTTGCCTCCCTCTGTGGGGTGACCAGCTGGGTGATCACTCCCCTCACCTCCCCCCCCCCCCCCCCCCCCCCCCTGCCTTGGCTGGCCTGGGGCCTGTGGGCTGGGGGAAGCTTCTTCATTGAGCGTCTGCCCCCTGGTGGTCAGTGTGCATCATAGTGACTGGTCATTCCACCAGTAGTTGGGCTGTTTGGTCAATTTGCATATTAAGCTTTTATTATATAGGATTAGAACCAGGAGTTGAATAAAAGCTTCAATTCCTAGTTCTAAAATCTAAAACCTAAAGAGCCTAAAGCATGGTCATCTCACTGGGAAGTAGAAAAGGATGATGGTTAAGAACATGGGTTTCACCATTAGCTACAGCCAAGTTAAAACTATAGCTCTGCTACTTGGAAGAGACTTTTTAAAGCTCTCTTTATAATCATAACCTCTTATGGGTAGAAAGACAAAAAAATAAAAGCAGATGGCCTCTGTGTTGGCAAAAATTTGTTAGGATCATCTGTCCAGGTTGAGGGTAGGGAGTGTGTGGGCAAATACTGCTGGGAGTAAAATGATAGTGGCCATATTTAGAGCTAATATTTAGAGCTGACATATTTTAAATGAAGTCTGACTTAGTATACAATAAACAATTAATAAAAGGTAACTGTATTATTTAGCAAGAACTACCTAAAAGAATATTTTGATTCTTAAGGGCTACAAAACCCTTAGGAATCAAAATCCTGTCTCTAGAAATAAGATAAAACAAACAATAATTGTTGCCTCCATACCTTCTACCACATCATGGAAGGAACTACTATTTCATCATGTAGCTGTTGCTTTATTATAATAATCTTGCAAGAGATGTACCAGCGGGGGCCTGCCCTGGTGTGATGGACAGGAGCTAGTGAGGTTGTGTATGGCCATGTAGCATGTTGACTACTATCACTGGTTTAAATCTAGTCACAGACACAGGCTGCAAGGATTAAACTAACACATTTCCACAATTCAGAGAACTCTTGAGGCCAAACAGTAAAGCTTCTGACTCTCTCAGAAAATGTAGAATCAGAACAGCCAAATCACAGTTCAAAAATAGTCATAAATAACATATCTGTCATAAACTACCTCTGTCCTCAAGAAAAAAAGTCCCATATGGGAAAAGTGTCCAGTCTTCAGAAGAATGGAAGAGATCAATAGTTGGTACTGCATCCAAAATCATTCGCTGTATTCAGAGAGGAGGCCTCTTTTCACTTTTCTTTCAGTGGTGGGGTGAACTAGCTGTAGAATTCACTTGGCATTAGCCATTTTCTAACTCTAGGACTTTGGGTATGTTATAGAACCTCTCTGGTTTCCTAATCCCTAAATTTAGGGAATAAAAATTGTTAGGTAATAAATAAAACATGCTTAACATAGGATCCAGCACATAATAAGTGCTTAATACTCTATAGTCATTATTACTTATTTTATTCCCCAAAGACTTGCTTTATGAAAAATATACCCATCTTGCAGATTATATAATACTAGAGGCCTGGTGCATGAAAATTCATGCACTGGAGGGGGTGTCCATCAGCCCAACCTGCCCCCTCTCACAGACCGAGAGACCTCAGGGGCGAAAGGCGACCCAGCGATCAGGGGAAGGCAATGCCCCATCACACCTCTTCTGCTGCCACTGCCAGCAGCTCAAGCCTCGGCTGGCCCCGGTTACCTGAGCCTCGAGCTGGCCCTGGGTGGCTGGGCAGCCGCCATCTGAGGCTTGCCTGTGCCTCAGGCCAGCTCTGGGTGGCTGGGGGGCTGAGGGGACTGGGTTCTACCATCTTGTGACTGTGGTCACCGCCACCTTTGAGGGTGTGACAGTCAATTAGCATATTCCCTCCTTATTGGCTGTGGGTGCCACCATCTTTGCGACAACATGAGCGTCAATTAGCATATTCCCTCTTTATTAGATAGGATTATTGCTAAGAATTATTTAAACCAGGTACTATAATCAGAAATGTATATTTAATACAACGCATAAAAAAGATGAGATGAAATGAAGAAAGCAGTATTTTCTCTTCTTTTACCCTGCTGTAGAGTACAAAGTGTTAAAAAAAATCCTTTGCAGTTTAATTATTTGTATGTAATTGGATATTGTTAATTTAATTACAAGTGACTCTTACTTATTCACTAAGGTAGTTCTCTATCTTGCCTGACTTTGTTAATGATTAATTAACTTCAACTACATTGGAGAAAAACAAAAGTTCACTTGATAAGTATGTCAAGATCATCCTAAGTTCCAACCTACCTTCTATACATCTGATTCTCCAAGACAATGTTTCCTGCTCCGTTAGACAGAGGGTAACAGGACACACCAAGAAGTAGTGAGTCTTCAACCTCTGACATCCTATTCCCCACCCTCGTACCTTGGCCCAGCCTTCAAAAAATCAATAAACTGGGTGCAGTGGCAGGTGTGTCACAAGATCCAATGGTGACCTTCATCTCTACTCCTTATCACCTTAATGATACTTGATACTTGTAGATGCTCCCAGTTCAAACTGGCCTGCTCACTCTTACTCACAAAAGAGATCTTCAGTATGGACATTTTACTCCCCATTTTATTCAGGGCCGAACTCCCCCACCGCTGAGGCCTGGATTCATCTGTTACTCTATGAAACTAGGCCTCCCTCTGATCCCGGTACCCCACAAGGAGAAAATGTTCAAAATCACTTTTCCCAGACTGCTGAGGAAAATGCCATGCAAATGCCTAATCTAAAGCATAATAAGCACCAAGCCACTTTAGAACGTTCACACTGTTGTAGAAAAAAGTCAGATTAGTTTGACAAGACGATTTCTCTTAAGAGTCATTTTGTTTCTCCACCCTCACTCCTTTGTAATCCCCCTCAGACTGTAAAAACGAATCCTCCCATCATTCTTGTATTCCTAGATATGAACATTATGCTGCCTGGTTTATGGCATCTGGTATCACAGGCCCTTCAGCAAGCCTCCCAGAGTTTTCAGAAGGTTTTTGTTTCAGTTAATTCCTTAAGCATCCCACGATTCAAGTCATTGTGTCTTGTAATTTATTTTATTAATCCTAAGTGTATCTTAAAAGAAAAAGATAGAAAGTAAGGAAAATAAATTAGCATTTTTGATTACAAAAGATACCTTCAAGGGCACTCTCATTTCTTGAAAGAGATCTTGCATGGCATAATAGTACTGGAGCAGGAAAACGACAGGATGGCCCAGATTCCCTCAGAAATGGCTGGTGTCTCGGTGTCTCCTTTTAGGTGGGGCTGTGTTCAACCAGGGAGTGTAGGGTCTGAGCCGGAGATACAGTCCAGATGTGAGAAATTGGTGTGGCCCTGAAGCAAGAGCTGGCAGCCACCATGCGACAAGCCAAACCATAGCTGACTTCCAAACACCCCTCTCTAACCTCACGGCTCTCATTTTAGTCCTAATCACCTGGACATTATAACAGAATCCCAACTAATCTCTCTGCTTCAACTCTCAGCTCCTACTGTAAACATTACCACCACAGAAATCACACTGTGCTACTCCCCTGCTGAAAATCTTTTGAGGGTTTCCCGTTACAACCAGGAAAAAACAAAAGTTCTTTTACATAGTGTGTAAGGCTATGTATAAGGATCTGGCCTCTGTCTACTCCAACCTTCCCAGGTACAGTGAGCTCTGCTTTAATGTAACATATGCATTCCTGAAAGTGCTGTGCTCTGCAAAATCATGCAACAATAACCCACAGAGGAGCAATGCCCAAAACTTCATCAGTGGCACATTTTAAAAAGGTAGAAACTTAATAAAAATGGTAGCATAGTCTTACACATTTATTTTACATTTTTAAAATGTATCTTTATTGTTGAAAGTATTACAGATGTCCCCCTTTTCTTTTTCCCATTGACCCCTTCTAGCCCGCCCCTGACCCCTACCCCAGGCCTTCACCAACCTATTATCTGTATCCATGGGTTATGCATAATACATACAAGTTTACTGGTTAAACTCTCCCCCCCCCACCCCCACCATCTCTCTGAGATTCATTAGTCTGTTCCACACTTCTATGTCTCTGGATCTATTTTGTTCATCAGTTTATTTTGTTCATTAGATTCCAGATATGAGGGAGATAATGTGATACTTGTCTTTCTCTGACTGGCTTATTTCACTTAGCATGATACTCTCCAAGTCCTTCCATGCTTTCCCAAAGAATATGAGACCCTTCTTTTTATGGCTGCATAGTATTCCATGGTGTGAATCTACCACAGCTTTTTTATCCACTCATCTACTGATGGGCACTTGGGCTGTTTCCAGATCTTAGCTATTATAAATTGCACTGCTATGAACATAGGTGTGCATATATTCTTTCTGATTGGTGTTTTGGGTTTCTTAAGATATATATCCCTAGAAGTGGGATCACTGGGTTAAATGGCAGTTTCATCTTTAATTTTTTTAGGAAACTCCATACTGTTTTCCATAATGGCTGCACCAGTCCACATTTCCACCAGCAGTGCATGAGGGTTCCCTTTTCTTCACATCCTCACCAGCACTTGTCATTTGTTGATTCTGACAAGTGTGAAGTGATACCTCATTGTCATTTTAACTTGCATTTCTCTGATGATTAGTGACTGATCATTTTTTCCTACTTTAAGTGGTTAAGAAATGTATAGTACTACAATCAATATCTTGAATTTTGCTTGTGGAAGTGGGTGCCAGAGAGTTTCAGCTTATGAATTATTGTTAAATGATGGGAGGAGGAATATCTAAAATCATTTGAGAAAGATTGTAATGCCAGATGGGTGGGATGGATGTGACTTGTATGCTCACAGTGAACTGAGGCAGCTGGTAGATGTCTGAGGTATATGCACGTGTACATTTAGTAATTTCCCACACCGCTTGGTTCAGCTGGGCATGGTTTCCTGCATTCACCTAATGTTCCTCTCAGACAAAATCACACATAAGCAAATGCAAAATCCACATTATGCTCAAATTGTTCCCTTTCAATGTGTTGAAACAAATTTGCATTCTGAAAGCAAGCATTATAACAGGCCCACTAAACCTTCTGGGGCACACCATCCACGCTGTCCTGTGTTCAGGATCTCCATCAGGCTAAGTTTCTTCCCTTTGCATTCACAGCTCCCTCTGCTTAGACTGCTCTTCCCCCCTTTTCTTCATGATTGGTTTAATTTCATCCTTCTGGCCCCAGTTTCAATGCCACCTCTTCAGAGAGCCCTAGCCTGAGATTATCCTCCCTAACGTAGACCTCCACGCTCATTATTCTCTTTCCCAGAATCCATTTTTTTTCCATTTCTTTAGAGCATCTATGATGAGAAGAAAATAACTCATTTATTTGTCTTTGTTGTTATCTCTCTTCCACTAGAGAGTAGGCTCCATGAGGTCAGGGAGCCTTGTCTCTTGGCACTTTTTAATGGCCTGGCTCTGGCAGGTACTGTGCTCAGTACAAGCACAAGGTGTAGGCACTTAGTATATATCACTTATATGAATAAAAGGATGAATGAATAATTATAGCTATGCAAATACCAAATATATCCAACAGGCTTTCACAGAATGGCCTTATTAACAATGCCTTTATGATACTTACTCTGTTAAATCCCTTACAATTTAGCTCTTACTCAGATTTAATGCTCTCATTAAAAAGAGCTTGAAGGGAACCAGTACAAAATTAAATATTTAAAAAAGAATATGTGAAAGAGACTTCAAAGAAAAGATTATTGACTCATGCAACACAAATATAACAACAGAAGAAGAAAAATGAGACTGACAAAACCGATGACTCATTCATGCTCCTTAAAAAACTGGACTCTAATCCCAATGATGGTAACAGAAAAGTCTCATATTTGACAAGTGAGTAAACAGAGATTAAGGATTTGGTGAGGCCCTTATTACAACTCCATGTCTAGTTTTAACATCCATCTTTTAAGTGGAATCTGGAGAAACTGTGAAGGATCTACAAAGAATCACGTGAATAAGATTAAATAGTCACTATAAAGACAAGCTAAAAGCTACTTAGAGCCTTCAGTTTCCACCTTCTGCATCACGAAAAAAGAATTGCCACTAAAATGTCTGTATGTCCCTTAATACAATTTTTCCTTCTTCTATGGCAGTAGAACCCTTAAGTTCTAGCAGGGGCTCCATTCTTGATCCTCCCTTGTAGCTGTGTTGTGATGTGTGACCATGGGGCAAATTCTGGCTAATGAGATGTAAAGAGCTATTTTCAGTTAATTGCATGGCAGCTTCCATAAATCTTCCCTAAGATAAAGCACTGTCTTACCCATTGCCTTGTTTTCATTCATTCTTTCATCTTAGAATGTAGGTGTAACATCTTGAGCTCAAGTGAACACGGGATGACCTTGAGAATATAGGTCATGGTCAAAGAAGCAAGACAGAAATAGCCTGGGTTTCTGTAGATTTAGTGGAACAGGGCAACCATAGCACCATGAACGGTCTCACTGTAACACTTTAATATGACAGGGAAAATATGTGTCTGCTTTAAGTGAATTTTATTTTAGATTTTAATTTTAACTGATAAGTCACAGAAGTAAATGTGCCCACATTTCATATTCTACAGATCAGTTAAAGAAGACACTGTCCTAACCAGTTTGGCTCATTGGATAGAATGCTGGCCTGTGAACTGAAGGGTCCTGGGTTTGATTAAGGTCAAGGACACATGCCCACATTTCGGGCTCAATCCCCAGTAGAGGGTGTGCAGGAGGCAGCCGATCAATGATTCTCTCTCATCATTGATGTTTCTATCTCCCTCTCCCTTCCTCTCTGAAATTAATAAAAATATATTTAAAAAAGAAAAGAAAAGACTTACCCATTCTTAATGGGTGCCTTCCGTTAAAAAAGCCAGCTTCAGCCCCGAGTGGGTGGCTCAATTGGTTGGAGCATCGCCCTGTACACAGATGGCAGGTTCAATTCCTGGTCAGGGCACATAGCCAGGTTATAGGCTTGATCCCCTGTTGGGATGCATATGAGAGACATCTCTCTCTCTCTCTCTTCCTCTTTCTTCCTCTCTCTCTAAACTCAATTAAAAAAAAACATATCCTCAGGTGAAGATTTTTTAAAAAGTCAGGCTACATGGGCATAGCCAGAGAATGAGAATGAGAAGTTGAATTGCATTGCCTAATCAAGTGCTAGGAATTTGGGGATTTATAAGGGAAATCCTGAGGGAAAATGGGGAGACATGAAGAGAGAGACAAGAGAAACTCCCATAATTGAAAGCAAGGGTCAATGGAAATTCTATGATAGTTACTCTAAAGTTGTCCTCCTCCACTATCAATAATTACCCTCTACTTTCTCCAAACCTCCAGTAAAAGATGTCTGTATCAATGGAGTTTGGAAACATGAAAAAAAGAGGGAAGGTGGAGCTGAGTAGGCAAGGGTGACAGCTTCAGGTGCTGAAAGCTAAGATTATTGCTGGTAAAAATTTCAAAGCATCTCTCAGAGTGGAACCACTTAGAACAGTGGTCTCAACCTTCCTAATGACGCAACCCTTTAATACAGTTCTTCATGATGTGGTGACCCCCCATTTCATTGTTACAAATTGAACATAATTAAAACATAGTGATTAATAACAAAAAAAATATGTAATTATACATGTGTTTTCCGGTGGTCTTAGGCGACCCCTGCAAAAGGGTCGTTCGACCTCCAGGTTGAGAACCGCTGACTTAGAAGATAATAAAAGTCTCTTACCTAAAACATAGACATAGATTTCTGTTAAGGGCTTGATGGAAATCTGCAGAGGATAGAGTTAGGGGCTCAATGTTATAGGAAAGAAGACATCAGACCCTGGAAGACTTGGAAACATCCAGGCTAAAGACCTTTGAGCTGCATAATATATTAAAAAAATCCTCTTTCTGGTCTACATGGTGACTCTTATCTCTCCTTCAAAATTGTGCTTCAACCTCACCTTTATTCAGAGATTATTCCTGATCCTCTTGCATAGAATTAATCAGCCCCACTTCCACAGTCACAGTATCTGAGACAGTTCTCTACTGTTGCTCTTTTCCATGGTAAACTATTTCAGACCATGCTATCTCATATTTGTTTTATCTTTGGTGCTTAGCACATAGTTAATACTCCCAAAACAGCTTTAGAGAATTGAATTGACTCATGAGTTTTTTAATAAAAACAACCACATGGTAGAAACCTTAAAGGTATTCTTCATAAATCTTTATTTTGCAAGTAAAGAAACTAAGAACTGGTAAGATTAACTGAGTTTCCTAAAATCACCCAGCTAGGAACAGACAGAACACAGACTAGAACCCAGATCTTTAGATCCTAAATTACTCATGGTTGCCATGGCATTATGTTCACTGATATGATGGCAAAACACCTCAGGAAAACCTGGAAAAATATGTAGATATTTTGAGCTCTCTCCCAAACAAAATAAGTTTCTATTTTTCTGTATGTCAAATGAAGCTGCATCTATTTGCTTCAAATTTGGGGAAAGAAAAGCATGAAATTTGTGCTTCCTGTTTTCAAGATTCATTGTAAGTGTTGAATATAAATAATGAGGTAGGTTTAGCAATGTACAAATAAATGTATAGGTGCATCAGCCCACCTGGGGATCAAAAATTGCAGAGAAAAGTACATTTTTTTTTCAAATTAAATATTGTTATATGATCCTGACTCAAAAAAAGGGGAAGAATTTAAATAAAAAAACAGGCAATGCAGTATACATAATTGAATTATTTTACCCCCCATGCATAGAAACACACTTGAGCTGTTTTCCAAGCTCTTCATATTCACCACAACATCTCATTTTATCTCCCTTATTTTTTTCTCCCTTATTTTTCCTCCTTTCCTAAATCCACTCAATCATTTATTGGCTTGTTGGTGCTCCAGCATGCTTCTTCTATGCTTTACTATCTCCCTCTTTTCAAAGATAAATGCCTCACCCCTGGGAATAGATGCCTCTAATTAGTATTAAAAACCAAAGTTTATGCCTGCCTTTGATGTTTTCTAGAATGCATTTTGGTGAATAATAATATTCTCAAGTCAGCACCATTCAACACAATCTAAAATCAGCTTAGTAAAGATATTCTCTCAGTTATTCATCATATCTTCATCCTAAGCATGCATGTTAAGTGAAATGAAAGAAGTGGATTCTGAAATTAGAAAGTCTCTCTTTCACAAAACACATCTCTATGAGCTAATGTTTTGGAGAAATGGGGACCCCAATTTTTAAAATCTGAATAAAATTTCAAATATTGAAGAAAAATAAAAGTTGAGGATAGAGAAAAGTGGCATCAGCAAGGTGATGGAATAAGAGCACATAGATCAACCACACTCAGACAAGAATACTTTTGTGGAAGCTCAAGAATATGGAGGTAATCAACACAGCTAGTTAAAGGAGTGGTTGAGGCTGGAAGCATAGCAACCAGGGCTCAGAACTCAACAAAGGGCCACAAATCTTATTAAGTGCTTCACAGATTCCATCAAGAAACCCGCCCATGAGTTACCAGAGATGCCTCGCCTGTGTATCCTGCAAACTAGCCCACAGGAACACCCAATGCTCAGTCCACCCCACTTACCACCCCACTCACCTATGGCTAGTTCTCCATGAGCAACCCTGTGGATTGCAAGTACAATAATTTGCCGACAGATCACAAGCACATGCAGAAACTAGCCCAGCTGTGGGATTGGGAGAAAGCATACAAATTTGAGCAATTCAGGGCATTGCCCAGGAAAAATAAATGAGAGACTTTGAGCACCATACTGGCTCTGCAATATCAAGAGAATCATACAACCTTAAGAATTCCTCCACCAAGATGGAACAAGAAGTGTGGAATGGCTGCATCTATAAAAAAAGTTTTGAGAAAGCCTCAGAATCCCTAGCGAGGCTTATTGGTGAAGGTATTTCTGTCCAAAAGTCAGTCAGTAAAGACTGGAAGAGGTGACTGCTTCTTCAGATGCAAAGATAGCAATGCAAGATTTAAAGAAACATTTCAAAGCAAAGAAACATGGCAATACCAAAAGAACAAAATAAGTTTCCTGTAACCAACCCCAAAGAAATGGAGATAAATGAATTGTGTAACAAATAATTCAAAATAATTATTTTAAGGAAACTCAGAGAGCTACAAAAGAAAATAGACAACTCAATGACATTAGGAAATCTACACTAATAAAAGATAAACATGGTAATTAGCGTACGACCGCTACCCTTCCCATTGGCTAATCAGCATATCCTTATGCAAATTAAATGTCAGCCAAGATGGCGGCCGGGAGCCATGCACTGAAGCGAAC
>NW_005367587.1:4513933-4527343 GCF_000412655.1 Myotis brandtii
GGCCGGGATGGGGCCCCCCCCCCCCGAGTGCACACACAAATTTTCACCGGGCCTCTAGTCAATATATAAACAAAATGACAAATTTAACGAAGAGATAAAAATCATTTTAAAATATACCAGAAATTCTGGAGCTGAATAATGCAATAAATGAAATAAAAATGCAGTAGAGCATCAATATCAAATTTGATCACAGAAGAAAGAATCTCTTCACTCCAAGACAAGTCATTTGAAATTATCCATGGGAGAAAATAAAAAAGAAAAAGTAAAGAAAGCCTATGGGATTTATAAGACATCATTAAATATCTACTATATGCATTATGGGAGTACCAGAGAAGAAAAGAGAAAGGGGAGCAGAAAACTTATTTAAAGCGAAAATAGCTAAAAAACTTCCCAAATCTAGGGAGAGATATAAATATCTAAGTACATAAAGCTAAAAAATATACAGATTCAACCCAAGTAAGACTTCACTGAGACACATAATCAAATTGCCCTACATCAACGACAAAGAGAATACTCTGCAGGCAGCAAAAGAAAAGAGAAGCATAACATACAAGGGAATCTCCATAAAGCTTTAGGCAAATTTCCTGGCAAAAACCTTGCAAGCCAAGAGAGAGTAGGATGTTATATTCAAAGTACTAAAAGAAAAATAACTGTCAACCAAGAATACTTTACCCCACAATGTTATTTTTACAAGTGAAAGATAAAGATTTTCTCAGACAAAATCTGAGAAACTTCATCACCACTAAACCTATGTTACAGGAAATGCTAAAAGGGGTTCTTCAAGCTGAAGCAAAAAGAAGCTAGTTAGTAACATGAATGCTTATGAAAAGTGTAAAACTCATTGGTAAAAGTATATATATACTCCAGTTCAGAATACTCTAATATTATAAAGGTGATGTATAAATCACTTATAACTCACGTATGATGGTTAAAAGACAAAAGTATTAAAAATAACTATATCTACCATACTTGCAAATATAAATATAATATAAAAAATGTAAATTGACATCAAACACATAAAATGTGGAGTAGGGAAATAAAAGAGTACAGTTTTTATATGTGATCAAAGTTGTTATCACCTTAATATAGAGTGCTATAACTATGAGATGTTTTATGAAAGCCTCATTTTATGTAACCAAAAGAAAAACCCTATAGTCAATACACAAGAGACAAAGAGAAAATAATCAAAGCATGACCCTATCAATAATTATCAAATCACAATGGAAGACAACAAGCAAAAGAAAAGAACAAAGGAACTAAAACAGCCAGAAAATATTAACAAAATGGCAACAGTTCTTATCTATCATTAATTACTTTAAATGTAATAGATTAAATTCTTCAATTAAAATACATAAAATGGCTGAATGAATTTTAAAAAAACAATAATCAATGATATGCTGTCTATAAGAGACTCACTTCAGCTACAAAGACACACAGATGTTGAAAGTGAAAAGATGAACCCTAGTTGGTTTGGCTTAGTGGATAGAGCATTGGACTGTGGACTGGGTTTGATTCTGGTCGAAGGCACATGCTCGGGTTGTGGGCTCAATCCCCAGTGCAGGACACAGCCAATCAATGCTACTTTCTCATCATTGATGTTTCTATCTTTCTCTTCCTCTCCCTTCCTCTCTGAAATCAATAAAAATATATTTTAAAAAAAGAAAGTAAAAAGATGAAAAATATACTCCATTATAATGGAAATCAAAAGAGACCAAGAGTAGCTATAAATATACCAGACAAAATAGATTTTAAGTAAAAAACTGTAACAAAAGATAAAGAAGATCATTATATAGCTAGTGGCCTGGTACACAAATTTGTGCACATTGAAAGGAAATTATTTAGAAGAAATATTTTAATATCACTATTCTCCCTTTCTCTATAATAGAAGTGTCAACCAAATTCACAATCGACAATGACAGAACAAAACAGATGAATGCAATTGGTGCCAGCAAAAGCTTTACATGTATCGCACATGCGTGAGTTAATTTAGCCTTTTATAGATATACAATAAACTTGCTTAATTAGACCTGCTTTCTGATTTAGATAAACTTTTTCCAGCCCAGTGAAGCACCCCAACTTCTCTTTCAGGGAATTGTCTGCAACACAGTAGTAAATATCAACACAAAGCAGATTATTATTGTAGATCACGCAGGGAGAACAAAGGGTAAAATATTTAACTGCAGCAGTGTTTGACTATATTCTGTGCAGTGAGAAAACCTGAAGTCATTTTCAAGGCCCACCATTTCTTACTTCTTTTCAGTCGGGTCAAGTTTCTAAGCTTTCTAAATCTCCATTTTCTGGCTAATGAAAAAAAAATAGGATTTCACCGAGTTTCCTATCTACCTACTCCAGGACCACTGTGAAGATCAAATGAGAAGAGGCATGGGAAAATGCTTAACAGACATTTGGTTAAAGTGTAAAATGTTTCCACCTGGCTAAAAAGCAAGTTGTGTTTCTGGGATGAAGAAACTTGCAAGCAGGCTAGTTGCTAGGGAGAAGAAGCCGGGTGTTGCTACATGATGTCATTACCCAGGGCCCACAGCAACTGTTTTTGGGTTGGGCTGGGCTGGGCTGGGCTGGGCTGAACTGTGGGCCACATTTTGTGCCATGGGGTCTTGGCAGCATTGGCTGCAATTTGGTGGAGTGTCACTCCAGGGTGGTGGCAGGGCCTGTGTCCCACTTGGGGGAAGCCAAGTATTGTTTTGTGGGTGCCAGGTCCACAGTGCCATTTCTCTGTAAATGGCCAGTGTGCTTCATGGTAGCTCCTGCATTGAGCATCTGCTCCCTGGTGGTCAGTGCACATCATAGCGACCGGTGGACGATCAGACACTTAACATATTAGCCTTTTTTATATATAGATGATAAAGGCTTCAATTTATCAAGAATATGTAATAATTGTAAACATTTATGCATCCAACATAGGAGCACCTAAATATACAAAGCAAATATTAACAGATCTGGTAGGAACAATGGATTGTAATACAATAATAGTGGGGGACTTCAATACCCCACTTTTAACAATGGCTAGGTTATCCAGACAGAAAATCAATAGGAAACATTGTACTTGAACTACATTTTAGATCAAATAGATCTAATAGATTTATGCAGAACATTCCATAAAACAGTAACAGAATACACATTCCCTTCAAGTGTGGATGGAACATTCTCTAAGATAGATCATGTGTTAGACCACAAAACAAGTCCTAACAAATTTAAGAAGATTGAAATGATATCAAGCATCTTTTTATGACTACAATTGTTTGAAATAGACATTAAATAGCAGGGGGGAAAACTGAAAATTTTCAATCTAAACGTTAAACTACATGTTACTGAACAACCAACCAATGAGTCAAACAAGAAATAAAAAGGGAAATTGAAATATACCTTGAGACAAAGGTAAATGGAAACACAATGTACCAAAATTTATGGGACATAGCAAAACAGTTCTTAGAGGACAGTTTGTAGTGATAAATTCTTCCATTAAGAAAAAAAAGAGGAAGTTCTCAAATAAACACCCTAACTTCATAACTCAAGGAACTTGAAAATGAAGAACAAACTAAGCATAAATTTATTATAAGGAAGGAAAAAAACAAATGTTAGAGCAGAAATATGTGAAATAGAGACTAGAGAGATAGTAGAAAAGATCAAGAAAACTAAGAGTTTTTTGAAAAGATAACGAAAAAACAGAGAAGGCTGTCCCTATGTTATACATGCAATTGTATTTTGTCTCATGGATATTAGCTAAGGTAGGCTGTTCTGATGTCATAAAAAATTATCCCAATATATTTCAACAAGGATTGATTTCTTTTTCACACTATCTGTCTATCACAGAGTGGCTGTAGCACTGCTCCCAGGCTCAGGCTGACAGAGTAACCTCCATCTGGAACATTGCTGGTAGTCATATCAGACAGGAAAAAAATGTGGCAAGCCTCCTGCCATGCCATAAAGCTTCTGCTCAGAAATGACATGCATCACTCATTGTGATGGCCCAGATGAGTCAAAGGGCCCTGCCTGAGCTTAACAGAGTAAGAATATATGATCTCTCCCAGGCAGGGTCCTTAATTATGAGCCATACAATCTTCCACAGTATGTTCAAGATAACTGTGCATAGTCAAGTGTATAATTCTGGTTCTGTAATGCCAAAGCTTTTCTGCAATAAAATTATCTTTACAAAATTTCAAACCAAGGAGCTCCAGGCATTGTTATAAGCTAGAGGCCCAGTGCACAAAATTTATGCACTGGTAGGGTCCCTAGTGGCTACCTGCTGCCAGACAGGTACTCCCTCCCTTCCTCTGGCTGGCCCCGCCCCCCTGTCCAACTCACAGGATGAATTCCTGGTCAAGGGGATAATTTGCATACTATGCTTTTATTATATAGGATAGCTATCTGGATAGGGCAGGTCCTATTGGAATGGTCAGTATTTTAGTATTTTTAGTCAGCAGCTTTCCTTATATAAGGATATCTTAAATTTTAATTCTGGGTATATTTGTGATTTTTAAGACTTCTCCCCCTGTCGAATTCCCAGGATGAATTCCTGGTCAAGGGGATAATTTGCATACTATGCTTTTATTATATAGGATAGCTATCTGGATAGGGCAGGTCCTATTGGAATGGTCAGTATTTTAGTATTTTTAGTCAGCAGCTTTCCTTATATAAGGATATCTTAAATTTTAATTCTGGGTATATTTGTGATTTTTAAGACTTCAGGTTGTCTGCTAAGGTCCTTAATGGTAAACAGTGAAAATCAAAGTAACTGGGCTTTTCCTGAATGTCTATTCCAAAAAGTAACATCATACTTAAGAGTTTTAATAAGGTTGTGTGGTAAAGTGGCATGTGTGAATTTCACATATTTTTGATTTCCCACCAGGAATCCAGATCTTTAAACACCACTCTGCAACCAAACCTTTAATAAAAACAAAGGTCTTCTTAACCCCAATATCTAATTTAGAACAGAAAGCATAGATTTGATGGCAAAAACATCAGTCAGGAATTTACTAATTATTTCTCCATGAGCTTTACTTTGGTAAAGAAAATGAAAACAAATCTAATTTGATGAGCCTGGGATATCTCTTTTGGATAAGTAAAGCTTAGAAGAGGGGCTAGTCGTTATCAAGGTGAGGGGCTATCAAGTAGAAGCCAGAATTCACTCATTCTGTTTGCACTGGTGTATAGCACTAGTAACCACTTATGGAATTCACATGAAGCTTTTCATCTCCATATGAATAGAATTACCAAATAATCATCATTTCCCCACACTGGAATAGGGTCTGTGAGAGATGGTGTGTTTCTTATTATCACTGGAGCTATTCAAGCAGGTACTGAGTGACCACTTTCTGAGAATACTATATTGGTTTTGGTTTCAACTGGTTGCGATTACAAGACACTTAAGACAAAAGAGAATGTAGGTTGTTAGTTGTCTTATGGAAGCCATGGATAGGAATGCAGACAGGACCCCAATGTCATCGCATGTGTGCATTTCTTCCATCACTCTGAACAAAGAGAGACTTCCTCTGCTTCTCAGTGTCCATGGCAGAGTGTGAACCCCCAAACTTCACAAATTTTAAACTTTACAGGCCAGGCACCCAACATGATAACAGGACTAATGCTCTCTAGTTTTTGCAAACCCAAATTCTTGCGGAAGGAATGATGCTTGGTTCAACTGCCATCTGAGCCATTCGAATCAATCAAATGAAGTTAGGAATCAGGATCCCACTGTATTAACACTGTCCTTCTCATAGTAACCACTAAATAGATGAAAAGAAGAGACATAGTGCCCCAGAAAGACAGAAGTTCATATAAGTGGGGAGGAGGCCATGAGTATTTTAGGACAGACAAAATATGTCTCCACTACACTCTGAAATAAATTAAAAGTGCAACCAATTTCCTTTCATTTTCATCTACCCCTGTAAGTCTATTAGTCCAGAGTAAGACTATCCACCACCGGATTCAAATTAGTTATTAATTTAAAAAAACAGTCTGAAACATTAAAAATTATGAAAACCATTCACTTACTTCTTCAAATTAACAATGAAGGATTTAGCCAGATGAAGACATCTGCCACATGTCATTGAATATAACACACCATTGATTATAAAACACATTATTATTTTATGTACTACTAAGAAAGAAAAACATGCAAATGTAGTTATCAACTGCAAAAATTATTCCAATTTCAGAGATGTTAAATTGTGAAGATATGTGCATCTTAGAATTGATGAGATATGAAAAATTATTTTGAACATTCCGTATGCTCTGACATAGGCTCTCTGCTTTCCTTCATTTAACAAATGAGGTTTGAGTCAGGCAAACATTTAATGAGCATATGATAGGCAATGTGATAGGCAGGGGGATGCAGAAATGCTTAAGAAATCATCTCTGTCTTCTTGGAATTTATAGGGTGAGAAAGGATAGCCACAGAAACAAATAATTGCAATAGAGGTGCTCATGATCGAATACTAATAAGCATTCTCTAGGGTTTTGAAATGCAACAAGGTCCTTCCTTGCCTAGGGCCTTTCACATGCTATTCCTTCTGCCAGGAATGCTTTCTCTCCTTTTCCTGGATGACTGCTCTTCATCCTTAGATCTCATGTCTCTTCCAGAGGGACACACACAAGAGCCCTTTTCCTTCAAAGCCCCTACCCCCACTGTAACTAAAATTAATGTTCAAAACTTGAAAAGCAAATATTTTTGTTTGGTTTTGGCTCCTTTTTTATTTAGCTGAAGACATTTTCTGCTCAGTTTTCATGAATACATAAATGTATATATTAACACTAGTGGCCCAGTGCATGAAATTCATGCATGGGGGCAGGGTGTCCCTCAGCCTGGCCTACACCCTCTCTAATCTGGGACCCCTCGGGGGATGTCTGACTGCCGGCAGTTGGACATTCCTCTCCCAATTCGGGAAAGCTGGCTCCTAACCACTCACCTGCCTGCCTGCCTGATCGCTCCTAACCACTCTGCCTGCTAGCCTGATCAACCCCAACTGCCCCCCCTTCCGGCCTGGTCACCCCTAACTGCCCATCCATGCCAGACTGATTGCCCCCAACTTCCCACTCCCCCTGGTCTGCTCCCCCCCCCGCAACTACCCCTCCACCGGCCTGCTTGCTCCCAACTGCCCTCCCCTGCCAGCCTGATTGCCCCTAATTGGATCTGCCTCAGCCCCGCCATCGTGGCTTTGTCAGGAAGGACGTCCGAAAGGTCTCTGGAAGGTCTCCCGGTCTAATTAGCATATTACTCTTTTATTAGTATAGATTATACAAAGCAAATTAGGAACAGTCCCTGTGAAAACCAAGGACAGTAGACACTAACAGGGTCTGAGCATAGGCAGGATCTCACCTGGTAAGGGGAGTCAAGAAAGGCTTCATGGGGAAGTAGCATTTGAAATAGGCTCCAGGCATCTCACAGGTAAATGTTGGTGAATGGCATTTCAAGCCAAGGTGCTGAAATGAGTCAGGGTCAGAAGTGGTAAAGATATAGGCATCTTTGGGGAGCAACCTTTAGTCAAGTTTGCAAGTTGCAAAGGTAGATTGAGAATAAGTGAAGAGAAGAGGTGGGTTTAACCTTACGCTAATGAAGTTTAAGCTCCACTTTCCTGGCTCCTCCTAAGGATGGTGAGGTTCTATTCCAGGGACATGAGGAGGAAGCAGTAGCAGCCTCAGCGGCCCGTGGAGGCCTGGCATGCTGCCCCAGCTTGGAGGTCATGACTATGATTTCCTGGGCTTGCTCTCGCAGCAGTACCTCCACATCCACCTCTCCTCCAGCAAACACTGCCTATGGTGCACCTGAGTGAGAATCTGGACACCATCTCTGACTCCAAGAAGAAGGGTCTAAAAGAGGTGCTGTTCTGAAATCAAAAGGAAGGTGTTGACAAAAGGATGGGCAGTGAGTACGCTGCTGCATCTCTGGAAGCCCTGCCGAGAGGCAACAAGGGACCGGGCTTCTGCAAGGCCTGCCCCAGGATGAGAAGCATCTTCTGAGCAAGATCCCACTGAGGAAGTTACAGGTGCAGCATTTTCAAGACAATGTTCTGAAACATGAAACTCATTTTCAAACAATTGGAAACAAATTCCTGTCGACCATGCTGAAGAAAAACTGAATTTTCTCTATAGAAAAGTTATAAAATCACTGTCAGATGAAGAAATGACCCAAGAGCCTGCAACCAAATATGTAGGGAAAGAGTGTTATGAAGGCCGTTATAGAGGAAATTAATAAGCCATTTTTCTTAATTTTGTTATGATTGTGATATGACCTCTTTTAAAAATTAGTAATGGGTATGATTTCTTTTCTCATTTAGGAGGAGTACGTATCCATATGTTCTGCCTAATTTGGAATTTGTTACATCTTTTTTCTTAACGAGGGCTCCAAAAAGTAATTCAGCGTCGGTCTCCCCCAAACCTTCATGTGATCCAGGTTGAGAGCCTAGGTTGTCAGTCTCAGGAGCTGAGGTTATATTTGATCAGGAAAGGAGGAGCAGAGAATATGACAACTAATCCATTTTAATGCTAATTTGTATGAGAGTGAACACAAATCTTTATGTATCAGTGCTGCAACTTTATCCTTCCTGGGTAGTGTTGGTAATTTCTTGGAAATTAAATGACTTTTTTATTTTTCTTAAAGTTTTTCTTCTGCTTTGTGATTTTGCTGCAGGAGTTTATCTGCAGGTTCACCATTTTGAAACAGAAAGACTTGCCTGTAAAATATAACTATTTTGCTCAGATCGAAATTCCTTCCCTCACATCATGGTGTTATTAATACATTACATCAATGTTATCCATATCACTTTTCCTGAGTTTGGCTACAGGCACAGATTAATAGTTGTCTTTGCATTATGCAGTGGAACTTAATTTCTATTTGAATGTTTAACAGCATTGTAATGATTTTATTGCAATTAAGAATGATAAATGTTTCCCTTCCAGTCTCAAAATCAATATTCACAAAGTGTAGGAGATAGGCAGGAATGTGTGAGTTAGTAGAACTGGGGGCTTTCAATTAACTGAGGGAAGACAAAGGAAAGCTGAAAGGCACTAGCACTGATTAAGCACCTACTATGTGCCAGGCACCTTATTAGGTATTTTACAAAATAGCAATGGTAGCAATAGTAAAATCAGCTAACATTTACTGCTCATTTTAGTCTGAGGTAAGCACTTTCCAAACATTTCCTCAATCAGTCTCCCTACTAGTTATTTCAGGTCAATAATAGTATTTCCATTCCTATTTTTATGGATGAGGAACCTGGGGCTCAAAGCAGTTAAGTAACTGTCCCATAATCATAGAAATTGTGAGTGGAAGACTCAACACTTGAATTCAGATCTGTCTAATTCTAAAGCTCCATAAACGTAATGCCCATTGGATTAGCTTTCTATTGCTGCATAACAAATTACCACAAACATGCACCCATTTACTATCTCAGTTCTGTAGGTCAGAAGTCCAGGGGTGCTCAACTGGGTTATCTGCTTAGATTCTCACTGGTGTCGAGGTGTCAGCTGGAATGGGCTCTTATCTGGAAACAGGGGAAGAATCCACTTTTGAGCTGATTCAGATGGTTGGCAAAATCCAGTTCCTTAAGATTGTAAGACACCGGTCCTCATTTCTTTGTTGGCTGTCAGCCAGGATCTGTTCTCAGCTTCTAGAGACCTCCCTCATTCCTTGACATGTGGGAACCTCCATCTTCAAACCAGCAAAGGTGCACTGAATCCTTCATACACTTGAAATCTTTTTGACTTTTCCTTCTACTAGCTGGTAAAAACTCTCTGCTTTTAAATGATTGATCAGTAACTTAATCACATCTGCAAAATCCACTTGTGGTATAATGTGACATAATCATGGGTATGATATTTCAACATATCTACAGTCCTAGAGCTCAAGGCAGAAAATCTTTAGGGGGAATCTTGGAACCCTCCCTACCACACCCATACTAGCCTCTGCACCACCAATATGTTCTATCATTCAGTCTTGAGCAAAACTTTGTCAAATGTTTACTCTAAAACAACAAGGAAACCAGAGTGATCCTTGGGGAAGAGACAGAAAGAAGGCTAACTCTGCACTTCACATAATGATAGTCTTATGCATATTGCAGCACCTTCCAGTTGCCTCTCCACCATCATCCTTCACTGGGCCATGCTCAAGCCACCATGAAGGTACCAAGACGTACCATGTACTCACCTGTAGCCCTTGAAGGTAAGCACAGTTCTCTCTGCCTAGAACTCTGATCTGTTTCTGCTTGGCTCACTCTTATTTCTCCTCCAGGTCTCATTAAAACCTCCCTTCCTTTGCAAACCTCTTCCCATCCCAAGACTAGTAGAGATCTCTCCTATACAAAAGCATCTTTTACCCACTATAATATCACTTATTGATCTCTATTATAATTTCTATCTGCTTATCTGTCCCCATTCATTGGTATTGTAGTCTGCTTTATTGCTGGTTTAGACATCTTTTGCATGGTTTTAGATTATCTCTTTGCGGTTTAGAATTTTTGAACAAGTTAATTCCCATTGGTTAAGAATTTTTAATAAATAAACAGTCAGCCCTCGAAATAGAGATGCTAAAGGAGCACAGAGTGGTAGCAAAGAACCTTGCTTGTCTCTACAACACTTCAAAAGTCTGCATTAATGCCAGGACCTTCATAGTAGGCACAGGCCCACAGCTAATTATGTATACCTCTTCCTCTTTTCTACCTTTTGATATAATTTTGACTAAAAACAATCTATAAGAAAAAAGATATTTGGAACACTGTAGGTTCACACATTATTTGTCTTTGGATTTCATGTCCTGAGTTTATTGACAAACCAGACTAAAAATAGAAATGAAGAGGAGAAATAATGAGAACCTATTTGCAAATGTGTGCCAGCTTAATTAAAGCAAAATGTTGGAGAAAAATATTCACATGAGAAAATGTATTTAATTCCTAATTAAAATGTTTGGTTTCTTTTTAAAGTAATCCTATTTCAAAAAGGTTATTATAAGTTTGAAAGATAAAAAGTAAAAAGAAAAAAGAATATTTGAGAGACTCGAAGGAAGAAAAGCTAAGTAGGAAGTAGAAGTAACAAATTCTTCACAATTAAGTACTGAGCTTTTCATCCATAGCAAATAGAAAACTATACTGGCACCATCTGTACACGTTTTTACAAAAATAAAGAAGATATAAAACAATTAAAAAATCATTACAAAGCAGCCATCAATGTTTGAATCCTGAGACCTAGAAAAGAAATAAGGCCTAGATGTAAGCTGTTTAGAGACAAGTAGATAGAAAAAAGAATATCAGATTTCTAAAGATGCTTCTGTTCTTCTCTGGCCACTTCAAAATTTCCTTAAGTCAGGAGTCTCTAAAATTCCTTAAATATCCAATATAGTAGCCCTACTATATTAGGTAGGACAAGTTTTTGGGTGTAGACCACAATTTCACGTGAGATAACTTGGACTAATCTAATACAGAAAAAAAGTAAAAATTTAACAATTTCCTACTAGTTTGGGGCTCTGTTTGTTGTTGTTGTTTTTATGAACTGCTAGGCAGGCAGGCTATACCTAGAGAAAGCTATTTTCTAGAGATTCCAAATCAGATTTCATAAGATGATAATAGCTAGAATAAAAAGTCCTTTCCATGAAAGGTCTGAAAACATTTTCTAATGCTTATAGCCCTAGAATTTCTTTGACCCAGCATCTTCCTCCAACACCATGAATAAATGTGGCTGGAAAGTTAATCCCAACTGTCAACAGACTAGCCAGGGGCTCAGAGCGAGCAGCTACTCTCAGACAGTTCGTCCTGATGAAGGACAAGACAATGAGAGGCGCTGCCAAAAAAAAAAAAAAAATCCTCCAAGGAAACTGAACAAACATTTCTCCTGGTAATAAATAAATAGTTCAGCTGGGGAATTATAATTGTGTGTATAATGCAGCTCAGATATAGGGCATAATTACACTCTAGAATCCATACAGTAATAAAAAGCTCCAGTCAGGGAAAAGAATGCTTGTTTGCCACGGTTTGACAGGCAAGCAACAAACAAAAATCACTTTTTCACCGTTTATTCAATAAAATCAGCATATTAAATATTCAGACTGTGTCTCCATTAAGCAACTCACTTATACCTCTCCTCCTTCCTCCCTCCCCACCTCTTCCTTGTTTTGTTTTCATCAAGTCAGGGAGGAAAAAACACACACAAATCCGTGATGTGATTTTTAATGAGGCCACTGCTCGGAGGTTCTGCTGCATTTAGGACCCACCTCTCCAGTCCATGGGGTGCAGGGATTAGGACAGGGGTGGGGCCAGTTTGGGAAAGACTCCCCCCCTCTCCCCGACAGTGGGCAGACCACCACCATTTTTAATGAGGTGGCAGGGGAGGGGGAATGTAGAAGAGGAAAGAAGGAATCAGCTTCCCCTACACCTCACACCAATAAGAAAAGGCACCTGCAAATATTTAACTGGATGCAAGGAGTTGTGAACTGTGGCTAATAAGACAGCTGGCAGCACACACAGAGTGAAAGAGCCAGGGCAGAGGAGAGAAAGGTGAAAAGGCTGGGGAACTAGACTAGAATGATTAGAAGAAACTGGCAGACACAGTGAACAAAATCGACTAATCTCACTCTGATAGACACAGGCAGGGATTCAAATATTTTCTTACACAACCCAATTGCTGCTGGCCCCTTTCTGTGCCTCCTATTTGGAAGGAGGTTTGGACCTCTCTACTCTAATCTGCCTTGGAAGGAAGAGGTTACAAGTAGACAGGAGGAGGAAGAAGGGAATCTGGAAATGTCACTTTGTCCAGAATGAAGGGACAATGGTCATGCTTCCTTCCCAGCCTTGGCAGCAGCATCAAGCTTTAACCCGGCTCGGTCTCTGATGCTGACCGGCAGAGGTAAGGGACATCTCGAAGACGGGACCTGGGAGGCCAATCTGCTCTGGCACAGGAGGCAGTGAGGTCAGTGGTGATGAGCCACAGTGAGGCGGGATGCAAATTACAGAAATTGATGAAGTTGTTTCTGCTCAGTGAGCAGATTCCAGATAAGTTGAGTGTTAATAAGGCAGGCAAGTTTTCAGCTGTGCCAGCTGCTGGGAAGATGTTGGCATGCTCTTAACCCGGTATTTATTGGCTGCTACTCATTGCTGTGACAGCACACATGCGTACGTAAGTGTGTTTATTCACAACATGCATAATCACCCTGTCACAACACAGATGCAAATCAGCGGCCTGTCTCAGAGCAGAGGGGCATGTCTGAGACCCAGGGCCCCTGAGGAACACTTCCTGGAAGCGCTCCCTTTCTAAAAGTAATTGATCCCCGCAGGCTGCCCTGGCATGGACTCTGGCTTCCCTGAGGAGGAAGAGGCAGAACCTGGGTTCTGGTTAATGTGGAGCAGAGTCTCATAAGGAGTTCATCTTGAACTGTAAAGGAAAATGGAGGTGGGGGGGGGGGGCAGT
>NW_005367587.1:4527424-4542206 GCF_000412655.1 Myotis brandtii
CCCCCCGCCCCCCCCCCCCCCCCCAAGACTGACTTGGGTGGAATTGCAGGGACCCTCAGGGGCCCATCATAGGAGGAGATATATAGGTCACATATAGGTCAGAGCCTCCCCACGAGTTCAGTTCAGGCTTTGGATCCGGAATTCCCCTGGACTAGCAGATCTACGAAATAAAGGTTAACTTTCCTCCCTCAGAGTGCCGGCTGATCGTTCTCCCGTGCATCCTGCCACAACAGAACATGCTGAGCCATTTGGTTGCAGTGTCCTGTAAATGTGGGAGGTAAACTGAGTGGTTGTTACCTGTGAGTGCCGGGATTTAAGGAGCCGCAGTGGCCTCTGAGCACCTTGTGAGAATGCACCTTATAGGATTAGTGGCCATGGGGAAGCCAAGCAGCTCTGTGACAAGCTGAGCTCCCTTGAACATGTATGTAAGCCACTGAAGATCCTGTTTATGAAACAAAATGGCTTTTCACACACTGACAGAACAACAGGAAAACTGGCCAAGGCAGAGACTGGGAAAGCCACAGGGATTTTGAAATGGAAGAGGAATTGTATTCAAGATCACTTGCGATTAGGCAGAGAGGGGAGGACACCAATACTTGGTACCGACTAGATGCCGACTATATTACGCACACTCCCCCATGTAAACCAGCTGGCTCCCCCACTTTACAGAGAAGGAAACAGAGTCTTGGAGAAGCTAAGAGGTGCCCAAAGTCCCAGCAGCTCGGGGAGGGACAGCACTGAGACTCCGCCACAGCTCTGGCTGAAAGCCAAGCATGTGCTTCTCTGAGTGCTGGCTCCAAACTGCCTGCTGCAGGGCAAGAAGGGATTTGTTGAAGAGTCGGCCTAGAATTCTGGACCTAAAGTGGGCTGAGTTTGAGAAGCCAGAAATAAATTCAGACTGAACAAGAGTACTAGAGAGACTTGCCCCAAAGATGAATTCATGATATAAATTCTCTGAGGGGTGACTATAAACCAAAGTCAAAAGACTGATCCACAAGTCCCATCTGGTAGCCAGACTCACTGCTGTATCGCCACGCATCCAACGAGCTGCGCTCACAGCTTCATGAAGACGAGGTGTACCTGAAGCTAACCCCCGCCCCGGCACCGTAAGGGGCAGTCCGTTCTCTGGGGTTCTTCCTGAGCGGCACCCCTTGCCCTCAATTGCTCTCTTGTCTACTCCATACCCTCCTTTCCTGTCAACATTTTGTTGTCCTGGTATTTCTAGGTTTCTCCAAAGTAGCCCGAGGGTGATTTACCATGTCATACTTCCTTGTACTATTTGACCTGGGTGGGGACTACTGGAAATGCAAAACCTGATCCCAAAGAAATGACTCTCTGTTAGTGAAAGAAAGGGGTGGGGTGCAGCTCCACGCTGTGGAAGGACATACCTTCTGGGTTTGGCTCTGCTGCTACTACACTGTGTGACCTTGGGCCAGTCACTTAACCTCTTTGGACTTCCATTTCCTCATCTATAAAATAAAGAGGTTGAATTAGCACTGTGTGGGTTTTTAACCACGTGCACAAACTCTCCCAGGGGGCATTACAGAAATGTGAACATTTTTTAATGTCACAGTGACTAGGGGGCACCTATCCTGCTTCAAATGCCAGAGTCTGAGGTTGGAGATCACTGGTCTGGATGCTCTGTAGGGTTCTCCTCTGTTGTGGCCTTTGTTGATCCACTGGGGGAAGTACTGTCGGACAGCAATGCCTTTCTCAGATTCCTCTAAAATGTTATCGTGTGGCCTCCAAAAGGCAAGGCTTCTATTGTCTGATAGGGTTTGAAGTCAGGACAGATTGTTTGAAATCAGAACCTGGCCCAGTGTACACCCAGGCCACAATCAGCTCAGAAATCCAGAAGGCAACCAAGCCTTCTGCAAATCACTATGGCTGCTTACAGGCGATTAGCATTTTTCTCTATAATTACCCTTCTGAGTCCCCAGTTTCCTGGTCTCCTTTCCATTTACTAGTATAAACTGCTTTCTTCAAATGTTTGGAATCATTATAAATGGCAAAATGCTCTTCTGGGTTTTTCAGGAGAAAACAAGGCAGATGCTCAAATGTCGGTGCCCTGAACATTTTAGGTCTTTCAGAGCTCCCGTTCCTATCATGCCAAGTGCGCCCTACAGGAGAGAGAGCGTGTGCTACAAACAAGGCGGAGCAGACATGTAGGATCCAGTCGACTCCAGGCGATTTATTCAGCAAACTTCCTCCCAGCTTCCACACTTTCTGCTACCAAGGACTCCAAACTAATGATCTAGCCAAAATTCTACCCTCTCAGAACCATAATTATGTTAATCTCTTTCTCAAAGCCTTCTTTTGATTCTTCGTATTTACATAAATTTTCAACTTTTTTTCCCTTCACTCAATCCCTTTAATTTCCCAGTCCTCTTAGTGTTGGCATTCCTATGCTTCTATATTTCTTCTCAGCTGGTTCCTACTTCTTTTTTCCTCTCTGGGCATCTCCCTTCAACTATTTTATGTGTCCTGAACCGAGAATAATATGTCCACAAAACTCATGCTATCTTACCCTTTTGAGGAGCCCCTAGGGAGTAGGCACTCTCCCCAGAAGCCTACACTGCGCTCATACGAGCATCCTGACCGATCTGGGCCTATCGGGAAGGCCAGGGATGTCAACTTTCCTGGCAGGAGTCCATGAGAAAGTTTTTTCTAAAGGAAGAGAGAATGAGGGTCACATTTAGGGAGAGGGTAGCAAACTGCCCACACTGTCTTCTGGCCTCCTTTGCCTCCAAAGGCTTCTTGCCAGAGCGGAGAAATGAATAATCAGTGGCTGTAAAATCTGTCTGACACAAGTGCACCAGGCGCCATGGCCAATTCCCAAGGCATGAGAGAAAGCCAGCAGTCCAAACACCAACTTGGACCAGCCTCCACCTGGCCCAGGAGAGGAAATACTAGAATACAGGACCCAACAGCGCAGCAGGGCATTGGGGGGCCTATGGGACTCTGTGGACGACTTTGTGCACAATACCAGACGGACAGTCAGTGGAGAGTGACTGGCCTGGGGCCCTTTAGTTAAAGTCCTAAATGGGGTAGTCAGGGGAAACACTTGTGATCCTCAGAACATAACAGGACCTTCTAGTGTTAGAGGCCACTTAGGGTCTGTCAGGGGTCATCCCAGCAGAGTGTGTTTCCAGGAGGACAGCATCTAAACTCCAACCCAAAGTCAGTCTCTCTGTCTAAATGGCTTCAGAAAGGACTCCTCAGCTTCCAGAAAACACTCAATGTGTTTTGAAAATATATAAAAATTTCTCCCTCTAATTAAAATTCCTCCCATTGTACCCCAAGTCCATTTACAAAGGGTCCTTTAGTTGCTCCAAAACAACTCTTGACACTCTGCCTAATGTTATAACTTTCTCCTTTCCCTAGTGGGATATCCATTTATCATTTATCTCTTATGCTTTCCCATCTTTCAGATGAAAGATAAAATGGTACCAGTGGATATCTACAGGAGGTAGCTAATGTATATATTAGAGTGCCACCCAGAGGAGAATGTAGGAATAGGGTGCGGGTGAAGTGCCATTATAAAAATCAAGTTTGAACTTGGAGTTGATGCTGCACTTTAGGTTAGCCAATTTAGGCTTATTTGTTTAGCTGAGGAATTTTAGAAAAACTAGATGGATTCACCTCTAACTCAAGCAATGTTTCACCTAGTATGAACTCTAAAAATGACTCTCTGTGGATTTCCTGGAACTTTACTCTAGGAATCGTTTAATATATAGAACGTGGATTTGTGAGTTGGATTAGAGATTATTCATTCAGGGGCCTTGCCTACAGAGGAATCTCTGTAACTACATTCACAGGGGCCCACAAACAGCTTACACATGCTCAGGGATCAGGTAACCCATTCCATCTCAGAATAAATCTAATTGCTTAAAAAACACACACACAAGTCACCTTGACCTTAAGTTCAAATATGCTTCTTCAAAATTCCTACCACTGGCCTTAGCTCACCTGAAACAATATTAATACATACAGTAGTTCTCCCTTAGGTGCAAGGGATACCTTCCAAGAACTCCTGTAGATGCCTGAAACCGCAGGCAGTACCAAACCCTATATATACTGCTTTATCCTATACATGCATACATTTTTCACTTAAAGGACACACTTTACAGCTTCTCTTTGGCATATCCAAATTCAGCATCACACTACTGTCGTGCTTTGGTGTCATTATTAAGCAAAATAAGGGTTACTTGAACACAAGCACTGTAATATCTAATGCAACTAATCTGATGATCAAGGTGGCTACTAAGTGACTAGGGAACAGGGAGCGTAACTGACAAGGCCCAGATGCTGGACAAAGGGACGATTCATTTCCTGGGTGGGACAGCACAAGATTTCATCACACTAGTTAGAACAGCATGCAATTTAAAACTATGAATTGTTGATTTCTGGAATTTTCCATTCAATATTTTTGGACCAAGATTGACTGCTGGTCACTGAAACCATGGAAAATGAAACACAGATAAAAGGGGACTACTATATAAACCTTCTACCTCCCTAAACTTTTTGATTTTTTTTTTAAACAGCTGTCACCTCCCTCCTAAGATACTACTTCAGGGGAAACATTCCCTATTGATGCAATCATTGCTCATATTTCATGATTTCAATTCTTAACCATTCTCAATACCATTCTCTGGACAGATATCTGGAACAAAACACAGCTCTCTATGACTGTGGATATTATATCTCAGCCAATGTAATCAAGCAATGCATCATTTGTGATGCCATTCTTCATGATCAGTACATAAGAAGTTATAGTAAAAACTTAGCTGTGAAAAGTAATTTCCAGAAAGGAAACACAAGTAGACCAAGGACAACATGAAAAGATGTTCAACCTCATTACTAAGCAGGAAAATGCAAATTAAAACAAAAATGAAATACCATTCCACACTGATCAGACTGGCAAATTTTAAAAGTCTAATGATAGAAGTGCTAGAAAGAATGTGGAGAAATGGGGACTCACACACTGATAGCGGAAGTGCAGATGGGTTTAGCCACTTTGGAGGGAAATTGGGAAACATTTAGTCCTGCACAAGACACAAATAATGTACAACCCAGAATTTCCACTTTTATAAGGTTTACTATAGAAACTTGCACACAGGTTCACAAGAAGTTTTGTCCACAAAGAACATTATTTATAGTAACAATGGGAGGAGGGAGAAAAAGCAAGTTCTTTCAATACAAGAATGGTTAAATGCATACAACTATGCAAGGGAACACTATATAGCATTTAAAATGAATAGAGCATGAACTACTTTTTAAAGCAATGTTGAATGAAATGGTTGTAGAAGGATTTGTACATTTTTTATATTATACTATTTGTATATTCAAAAATACACCCAGCAATGTTTAACATTGCTTGTGTATAGATAGATATGTAGATATATGTAATGTGGGTAAAAATGAGAAAGAAGGTCTTCAAATGTCTCTGAAACATTTTATATCCTTAAAAAATACTAAAGTAAATATGGAAAATATTTATATCATTAAATTCCAGTAGTATTGTAGTTATCTAATGTATTCTTTCTACTCTCAATACATTTGAAATATTTCATATTTTCAAATAGTACATAAAATTGAAAAATACAAAAATGTAGTCAATAAATAAATCTATAATAGCATTACCCAAAAAAATAACACTGTTTACATTTTGTTTTATTTTCTTCTGAATATTTTTTACGTTTTATTTTGAAACAATTTTAGGCTTTCAGAAGAGCTGAAAAAATAGTACAAAGTATTCTTGTATACCTTAATATTAACAATTTACATAATCTAATGAAATGATCAAACCAGGAAATTAACATTGGTACTATACCATCAGGGAAACTATAGACCTTATTTTAACTTTACCAATTTATTCCCTATTGTCCTTTCCCTAATCAAGAATGAACATTGCATTTAGTTGTGGTATTTCCTTAGTCTCCTCCAAACTATGACAGTTCCTCAGTCTTCACCTGTCTTGTGTGACCTAAGAACTTTTGATCAGAATGTCTCTCCATTTGGGTTTGTCTAGTGTTACCTGATTAATAGATTGAGGCTCTGCAAATCTTAAAATAACACCTCAGAAGTGATGCTGTGTCCTTCTCAGTACAGAGAGTACACGATAGATCGGATTACTGGTGTTTATCTTGAGCATTTAGCCAAGGTGGTGTTTGTTGGATTTCTTCACTGTAGTTATTATTTCCCTCTTTGTAATTGATATTTTGGGTGAGATACTCTGAGACTGCTAATATCCTGTTTCCTCTCAAACTTTGATCCAATGATAGTAACATCTAGCAGTAGTTTTGCCTGCAACAATCATTACTGTTGTTGTATCTGCCCAATGGTCATTTCCCCCCTCATTCCTTCTATATGTATTAATGGGAAATCTTCTGTAAGGAAGACCTATCACTTCCCCATGATAATCTACATATTCAATTACAGATTTTGGATGAGTGCGATTCAATGATATTTATTTATTCTATGAGTTATATAACCTATTAAAAAACAAAATCAAATTGACTAAATTCAGAGATCTAATTGGCTTTATTAAAAGATTCATGAATCAGGCATCATCCCATCTAACAACTCCAGGGGTCATACAAAATGGAAGGATTTATAGGAAGAAGGGTGAGGCAAGGGAGCTACTAATAAAACAAAGAATTATCTGGGGGCTAGAACATCTTCTTTTGGTGGGGAAGAGAATAGCAAGGATTTTTATTACACCAGATTGCTTTCCATGGAGGATGGAGAGGCCCCACATGGCAGATTACCTCATTGGTGTTGACTAGAAAATTCAAGACTTGTTGGTTAAGATTATGTTTCTTCTACTACTTGTATGATTTTAAGTTTTGCATTTAGATCTCTAAACCATTTGGAGTTTATTCTTACTCGCAGTGTGAGGTACAGGCCTAATTTATCTTTTTCAAAATGGCTACAAGTAGTTTCAGCATCATTTATGTAAAAGTCCATCTTTGCTCCAGTGCTTTGAGATGACATCTTTATCATATTCTACATTTCCATATGTATGTGCCTCTATTCCTGTACTTTCTGCTTATGCACTAGTACTATGTCTTCTAGTTTTGTTAATGCAAATTTTAAACATGGTTGAGATCATAAGGTATAAACAATTTTGCATACTGCTCTTTTACTTCACATTATTGTAGAAATACTCTAACATCATTTAAAATGCTTACTTAAAATTATTTAAGAGGTTTCATAATGTTTCATTATGAATATAATTTAATTTAATATCCCTCATTTTTGGACAATTAGATTGCTTCAAATGTTTCCATTATAAATAGCACTATAATGGAGAGATAATATTTGCTTCTTTATTAAACTTATAATTTTGTGATAATTGTAGATTTGCATGCAATTTTAAGAAATAATACAGGGAGATCCCCTGTGTTTTTTACCCATTTCCTCAATTATAGTATCTTGCAGAACTATAGTACAATATCACAACCAGGACATTGACATTGATGCAGTCAAGACACCAAACATTTCCATCCCCTCAAGAATCCCTCATGTTGTCCTTTTAAGGTCCCTTCCTTCAAGTCCATAACCCTGTGATTTCTTTGTGGACTCTAAGTCCTCTCCTCAAGTATATGGTTATCACAAGAAAAGCAATCAGGAAAGTAAGTACAATTACCCAGGCAGTTGTATGCACAAAGGAGAAGGGGAGAGGGGTACTGAATAAACAAGAGGGCATTATCAGGATAGGGTAGGTGGAGAGTTTAGATTATTAAAGAGTAAGAGGCTCCAAGTTTGGGGGATCCAAAAATAAAATAGAATAAAACATTCCAGTAGAATTTGTCAAGTACACTTAATGTTTAAAAAAGACATTGAATAAATATCAGAATGTACCTCCAGGTCTTGATTTTAAAAATGCAAAACTACTCTGGGACCAGTGCTACACTACTGAGATCACAACTTTATAAACATTGCATATTCATTAAGTCAACCCTGTCTCCAGAGCTTGTTTGAGAGGTGGGAGATAGCAGGATAGGGGAGGAAGATGGCATTTGTTTTAGAACACAGAGTATTAAACCATTAACTATTAACCATCCCTCTTAAACCATTAACTCCTTGCAATCAGGGAATATGTCTTATTTTTTTTTTCTGGCTTTATTGAGATATAACTGACATAGAACATTGGGCAAGTTTAAGATGTTCAAGGTGATGTTTGATACACAGATAATAGTAATCTGCCCTATTGTTAATTATATTTCTAATCCCTCACACATAGTCTTAATCCCTGGCACACAGTGGGTATTCCATAAATGTTGGGTGAATGAATAACATGAATTTTCTGTGCTGGCTCCAAACTAAATTTAACTGAATGGTTTCTGAAAGTCAGATCAGTTCATTCTTTCTGGATGATAAAATCAACTCTACAAGCTAGTCTTTCTGGGAGAAACCAATAGCATGGGGGCTGTGAGGACTGCAATTCAACCACTGTGGTTCAGACTAAACAGCCATCATGGTCATCCCTGATCCCCAGAAAAGAAAGTGAATCTCCAGATATGAGCCAATTTGCAGATCTGAGAAGAAAACATGTTAAGATTTTCAAATAACAGGTTTTTAATAATCCTATGAAAACAGACTTCAGAAATGCCTAAGAAACTTTAGAATGTCCAAAGATTAGAGGGATGAAAGCCTGGCCCAGAGGGGTGAAACTGAATACAGTCGAAAGGCTTAAGGACAGAGATAGGGTTAACTTATGCAGTTTATGTTCCTGTAAATGTGATTAACTTTATATACACCCAGAAGGAAAGTTTGTGTGTGTGACCTTATGATAACTCTCCAGTTCACTGTAGAAATAATAATGAATAAAGCACTGTACTTTGCTAAGAGGAGCTAGGCAGCGGGTCTCAATCTGTGGGTCGCGACCCCTTTGACGGTCGAACGACCCTTTCACAGGGGTCGCCTAAGACCATCCTGCATATCAGATATTTACATTACGATTCATAACAGTAGCAACATTACAGTTATGAAGTAGCAACGAAAATAATTTTATGGTTGGGTCACAACATGAGGAACTGTATTTAAAGGGCCAGAAGTTTGAGAACCACTGTGTTAGAGCATTGTTTAGACATAATTCAATAAATTAAAAATCTGCAAGAAAATTGGTGCTGGGATAGTTAAAGCCCATCACGCACATAAAAGGCCTTTATTCTTTACACCTCTTCTTTCTAAGATGACGCTTGTTTTGCTGAACCATTCCAGGCAAGCTGGGGAAGCAGGAAAGGAAACAGGAGGAGAAGGGAGAGTGGGAAGGGGAGGGGAGCAGAAGAGAGGAAAACATAGGGCAAGGAAGGGTAGTAAAGAGCAGAGAGAGATGAAGACACCCATGTCTGGCAATGTTGCAAATTAAATACTCTGAATAACTATCCTTGATAGAAGTGACTAAACACTGGATTAAAAAATAGAGAGAACTGCATTTTTAAACACAATGCTGAAGGGACACAAAAAGAATCCACAGAGCCCAAAAATTTGAGTGAAGTCAAGAATCCTGAAAAAAGCCCTAACAGGTTTGGCTCAGTGGATAGATCATCGGCCTGCGGACTGAAGGGTCCTAGGTTCGATTCCGGTCAAGGGCATGTACCTTGGTTGCGGGCACATCCCCAGTAGGGGGTGTGCAAGAGGCAGCTGATCGATGTTTCTCTCTCATTGATGTTTCTAACTCTCTATCCCTCTCCTTTCCTCTCTGTAAAAAAAAAAAAAAACAACAATAAAGAATATATACTTTTTTAAAAAAGAATCCTGAAAAAAAAGTGAGCACCAGAACTAGAGTTTTTCCTTGAAGCCTTCCCTTGCACTCTAAAAACCCTAAACTTCTGCATCATCAGCTATATGAGCAATGAGTGTGAGGAACATGGGATAAAATCCTAACCCCCCTAAAGATACCCATAAGATAGAAAATGAACAAGGAACGAACCCTGCCACACGGAGGGTGGGAGCAAGGGTTACTACCCCTCTCAATTTTGGCACTGGAGGGAGGTGAAGAAACATTACCTGATAATTTGTAATAACAAGCCAGCTCTCATGGGGTTTTGGTTTATATTTATGTTACCTGAAACACCTTACTCAAATTGATTAAAAATGATCCCAGGTTGGTAGCCACCCCAGGTCCTTGGGTGAATGAACTACAATCCTCTTTGGAGGAATGCAATTTCAACCCAAGCCTAAAAGAATTCTTGCAGAAAAAGTTCCAAGACAAATCAAATGCTCCCAGTTACACACATCAAGAATAAAAATTCTCCTTGACCCGAGACCAGCAGAAACAAGCAAGTCTGTCCACAGCACACCAACAAACACTTCAGAAATAGTTCAGACACAGAACATAAAATACATGTATTTATTAAGTGCCTAGAAATAGAAGAGAGGCTTGGAAACATGAGCAGGAAAACAACCAATAAGACTTAAAAAGTCAACTCAGTAAGGACAAATTAAACAACAGACTAGAAACTAGCAAAGAGAGAATATGACTCAGGGTATGGAAAGGCTTCTTAAACAAGATACTAAAATTACAAACCAGAAAGAATATAATAAAAACCTGCCTTCATCTATGCACTTCCTATAGGCTGGGCACCATTGCCAGCACTTTACATGCATTATCTCATTTAATCCTCCCAATATCCCATTGAGGTAGACATTATTATCCCTATTTTACAGAAGAGGAAACTGAAGTACTAGACCAGTGGTCGGCAAACTCTTTAGTCAACAGAGCCAAATATCAACAGTACAACAATTGAAATTTCTTTTGAGAGCCAAATTTTTTAAACTTAAACTATATATGTAGGTACATTGTTATTCACTTAATTAGGGTACTCCTAAGCTGGCCTTTGCTAAAAACGTCCTCAATCTGATTGAGGTACGTTCACTGAGGTCGACCCCTTCCAACTCTCCCATCCACACTCGTCTTGTATACTTGTTTCGTCTATCTCCTTTCGTTCATCCTCTCTATATGTCCAAACCATCTCAACATACCTTTCTTAATCCTCGACACTACATCTTCTTTCACTCTACAACGTTCCCTAAAATTAACTTAATAAACTTAAAGCTTTAAGTCTTAGTTAAACTATAGGTACGTTGAATAAAACTTGATATCATACTTAATAACGATATTATTTATTGATAAAATTAAATTCCTTACAATTTAGCTTATAATATCCATAAAATTAAATCATGACAATGACTGACAAACACTAATGTGAACAATGGCCTTGCATCTCCTTGGAAAGTTTGGGTAAGTCAGGTTTGTATGTTGTTGTTTTTAATTTTAGGCACTATTCCAGGTTCTCATCAATAAGATGACTTCTCAATTTACTCTTGATAAGGTTCATGCTTGAAAATGTAGGATCTGTAGCTGGTTGGAAAAATACAGGTAACCTTATGCTTCGAGTAGGTACTGTTGTCACCCGTGAACGCAACTAGCACTAACCACTGCACAATGAGACTGCTGACTGACTGGCTCACTCAACTTGTGCATGAATCGCGCACGCCTCCAACCTGCCCCCCCCTGCCCCACGCGCTGCATATCCTGCTGCCTGCCTGAGCCATGTCTCCCATCGCCAGACCAACCGACACCCCCCACTTCTTCTAACACCACTTCTTCAAAATAGACTTGCCCAGGCTGAAAACCAACTTCTGCGCATGGGCCACGAAGTTTCAATCACACTGTACGTGCGCGCGTGGTATTTTGGGGAAGAGCCACACTCAAGGGGCCAAAGAGCCGCATGTGGCTCGCGAGCTGCAGTTTGCCGACCACTGTACTAGACTTTAAGCAACTTGCCCAAAGTCATACAGCTAGCTGGTGGCAGTGCTGGGATTTGAACTCAGGAAGTGTGGCTCCAGAGTCTATGCCCTTGAATAAGATATACATATCTGGCTAAATCAAAATGTAAAACTTAAGTAGACAGAGCACAGAGGATATTTTATGGCCATGCAACTATTCTATGCAATACAACAGCGGTAGACACAGGTCGTTATAAACTTTTCAAAACCCATAGAATGTATAACACCAAGAGTGATCCCTAATGTAAATTGGACTCTGGGTGATAACAGTGTGTCAATGTAGGTTTCTCAGTTGTCACAAAGGTACCACTCTGGTGGGAAATGTTGATGGGAGGAGGGAGGCTATTTATACGTTTAGGGGAACAAAGCATATGTAGGAACTCCCTATACTTTCCACTAAATTTTGCTGTGAACCTAAAACTCTTCTAAAAATAAAGTAAAATAATATTTTTTTATCAAAGATCATAAAGAAAAGTAAAAGATGAACCCAAACTGGGAGAAGATATTTCCAACATATTTAACCATCATCATATTAGCCCCAGCTTCTACACTACATTTCTCAAGCCAAAGCTGGCATGGAACCATTCATGTATGGCTGGTCATTTTCCAAATAACAACCTAACCACATGAATATCATCACAGATTCATTTCCACAACTCCCCTCATTCAAGTTTAATTCCCCTCAGAATCAGAGCTTATCTAGGATAGGGTTATTGTACCTTCTGGCCACTACTATTACCTTTGTCTTTAAAAAACCCTGTTCTCAAATTTTCTTTAGAATTGACACAGTGAACAAATTTCTCAGAATCCTACACAGTTCTCTGGAGACATAAGTAGCACGTAGTTTTAAGGACTGGGCTCTAGCTCCACCACTCACTTGCACTGTGAATGCAGGCAAGTTACTTAAACACTCTCTGCCTGAGCTCTCAAAGTGTAAAAAGGAGATGATCAGCAAGCACCTCATAGGAGCACTGTCATAATTGAGTCAGGTGATGCAGGTGAAATAGCATATCCTGGATGCCATATACATATATATGGCATTGCCATGTGACCCAGTGATTCCATTCCTAGGTATATATCCAAGAGAAACAAAAACATATCAGAACAGATACAGTGAATTTGTACATAAATATTCATAGTAGCATTAAACATAATAGCCAAAAAATGGAAAGAACCCAAATGCCTACCAATTGATGTTTATCTGCTCAACTGATGGATGAACAAATAAACAAAATGTGCTTTATCCATACAATGGAATATTATTCCACAGTAAAAATGAATGGACTAAATGAAGTACTGATTCAAGCTACAACTTAAATCTTGCTAAATGCAAAAAGCCTTCCACAAAAGGCCACATATTATGTGATTCCATTTAAACAAAGTGTTCAGAGCAGACAAATCCATGCAGACAGAAAATACATTAGTGGTTGGTTGCCAGGGGCTTGGGGGAAAGGGAGGATGGAAAGTCACTGCTAAAGGGCACAAGGTTTATTTTGAGGTGATGAAATGTTCTGAAATTAGATATGGGAATGTTTGCACAACTCTGTGAATTTACTAAAATCCAATGAATTTCAGACTTTAAAAGTGTGACTTCTCTGGTATGTAAATTATATCTCAAAGTGGTTATTTTAAAAAAACAAACATAGTACTTGATACATGGTAAGTGCTCAGCAGCTATTGTTATTTTGATTGTTAAGCAATCTATGTGTCTTCCAGCATCCCTAAATTATTTTGACCAATTGAGATATTTTTTCAATAAAAAAAACTAAATGATAGTTCTAAAAAGCCATATGCGAGGACAGCATAAAGCACTTAAGAGGAAAGACCAAGAAGACCCTTGTTGGGGGAATGAAGAGAGAGCGTGCTCTAGTGCATGGGCATTTGGGAGGGCTTGGGGTATGGTGAGCTCCAGAGCTATTTGTGAACTCTTTGGGTATGAACAGCATGTGTCAGCCTCCATCCTATATAATAAAGAGGTAATATGCAAATTGACCATCACACCCTCGCACAAGATGGCCACCCTCATGTGGTTAAAGATGGCCACCCCCATGTGGTCACAACATGGCCATCACAAGATGGCCAGCAGGGAAGGGCAGTTGGGGGGGACCAGGCCTGCAGTGGAGGGCAATTAGGGGTGATTGCGCCAGCAGGGGAGGGCAGTTGGGGGCAACCAGGCTGGCAGGGGAGCAGTTAGGCGTCAATCAGGCTGGCAGGGGAGTGGTTAGGAGGTGATCAGGCTGGCAGGCAGGTGAGCAGTTGGGAGACAGCAGTCCTAAACTGGCAGTCGGACATCCCCCAAGGGGTTCCAGATTGGAGAGGGTGCAGGCTGGGCTGAGGGACACCCCCCTCCAGTGCATGAATTTCATGTACCAGGCCTCTAGTCCTATATAATAAAGAGCTAATATGCAAATGGTCATCATGCCGTCAAGCTGTAAAGGCTCAGACACTCAACACTGGGGAGAGAGGAATGGGGACCAGCCAGGCACAAAAGAGCTCACAAGAGAGGAATGAGGACCAGCCAGGCTGCGGCCCAGGAGAGTGACAAGCCACCCGCCCCACAGTCCTGGGCTCCAGCGGCTGCACGTGCACCTGTGGCCCAGGAGAGGGACAAGCCACCCACCCTGCAGTCCCGGGCACCAGCATCTGTGGCTGTGGCCCGGACGAAGCAGCCCAGGTCCTGGGTGCCTGTGGCCAGCCAGAGGGAGGGAAGCCCAGGTCCCAGGTGCCTGCAACCGGCTGGAGGAGGGAATCCTGGGTCCCTGGTGTGGAGCAAGGCAGAGGCAGTTAGGGGCGATCAGGCCAGTAGGGGAGCAGTTAGGGGCAATCAAGCAGGCAGGCAGAGGTGGTTAGGCAGGCAGGCAGGCAAGCAGTTAGGAGCCAGTGATCCCGGATTACAAGAGGCAGTCGGACATCCCCTGAGGGGTCCCGGATTGCAGAGGGTGCAGGCCAGGCTGAGGGACTCCTCCCCCCCCCCCGCCCTGCC
>NW_005367587.1:4542259-4548736 GCF_000412655.1 Myotis brandtii
CCCTGCCCGCCTGCCCCCCCATGCACAAATTTCATGCACCAGGCCTCTAGTAGTAATTATAACAGCAATAAACTAAACTAGCTGATATTCATTTCCCAGCTAGGTGCCAGCCACACTCCATGCATTCTCTCATTTTATCCTCCCTCCTTTCAGAGTTTGGGTCTGTCCTTATCCCCATTTTCCAGATGACACAACTGAGGCAGAGAACAGTCATCTCCAGAACCAATGTTCTTCACCACTGTCATGCTGCTTCCCACACAATCACTGGAACCAAGAAATTCTTTCCATATAGATAATTATCATAATAATAGATATCACACAAGCTTACTATACTTGGGGCAGTATTCTAAGTGTTTTACATATATTCATCCATTTAATTATCACAGCAACACTAATATGTAGCTATCATTTTCAGATGATGCAAGTGAGGCACAAAGAGGTTAGGTGGCATGCCCAAGGTCACACAGCAGGTATGTGGCTGGGTTGTGATTTGAATCCATAAAATCTGGCTGCTGAAGTCGGACCTCTTAATCATTCTGATGCATTGCTTCTCTAGCTGATATATATATATAGTACTGGCTTCATATCAAAAACTTGTCTAAATCCTCTATATACATTCTTTTAAATCTTCAGAACACTATGAATTAAGGATTATTATAAAAAAAATGTATTTCAAGTAGAAGAAAATAAGTATAGAGTATTAACTACTCTGTCCAAGTTTATTTAATGAACAAGTTTCAAAGCCAAGGCAATCTGATATGTGCCAAGGTGATTTGGCTTGGGAGTCCAGGCTTTCAACCACAACTCCATACTCAGTAGTGAATGAATATTCCTGGAATTACAAACAATGTTTATTGGTATGCAAATAGAGATCAAGCTAAGCCTGAAATACTCAGGAAAGTTTCAAATAAAACAAAATAATACAATAAGTGAAAAATAAAGCAACTTTTCATCTGCAAGGATATGGTATCATTGGACAATATGGAAGGATCCTGGAATGGGATGGGGAATACATTTGATTCTCTCTACATCACAGCTGGATTATATACTGAGTTGTCCCCTGAGATCCTCTGTAGAATATAACCATTCTGCATTCAACTGATTAGTTAAGATCACTCAAAACACTGGCTAATGAGTCAGTTCTCCCCCAATACACAGTAGCCTTCCATCCTAGGTACCCCAAAGTCAAATGATGCGAGTTGTGTCCACCACCAGGTGCAGGTTCCAAGGCTGCCCAGTCCTCCACCCCCTCTCTCCCACAGACTTGTACTGCTTTGAAAGAGCCTATGAAATCCACTCTGCTACTCAGAGAGCACCTGTTCAATGTAGGAAGGAGGTATAAGGCCTACTTCCTTGTCTTGACACTCAGGAACAGCTGTTAGTTCCTCTTTTGTAGACTTGAGAAATCAATCTATTTAGAGCCATTACTCTGTTGTCCAATAAGCCTGCTCAAGACATGCCTAGGCTTCTTCCTCACCTCTCCTCATCACTGCCAATACTTGGGCTATTTCTTTGCTACCAGAGCTGATTGTGACCAGGAAAACATAGCAAAATATACTGTATTGGGGTCCTTTATAGCACCATAGTTATATGTTTGATTGGGGAGAAGACTGACACTATTGATTAAAATGAAGTCTTTGTATTATCTATGAATATCATCCAGAACTCTGAAGAATAGCGGGTTTGCAACTTGCCAGTTTGCACCCGTCTGAAATAAATTACAGATGGTACTCTTGTCCTCATGATTATCAGTTATACTCACGTGCATGTATGTCCTAAAAATAAATATATAGTCTCAGATCCGCACACATCCCAGCAAGTGACACAGATCTACACATTAACATCAGCAACTTTGTAAGAAAGGCTTATCCTTCTCATCAATTTTTTCTTGGTGCCAGCAGAGATTCGCAAGTAGCAGTCAGCAGCAGTACTATCAAAATGTATTTTTAAGCCCATTGTGCTGTTTTGACAAACCAAATGATTAATTAACAGCAATCTAGCAAACAGATCTCTACTTACAGCTTAGAGTGAGAGAAACACACAGATCGCCATAACCATTCCATAGTCACCATTACTGGAGAAGAATACTGCTTAATTAATTATAATTGATCACAAAGATTAAATTCAAATGCTACTAGCAGGGCAGAAGAAGCCCAAACTGAGGAAATAAATCAGAAAACCATTCTCTGAATCCATAATGAACTAACAAGCTTTGGAGATAAACAGATTTGTTTTAATTGTTATTTATAAAAAATAATTTAAGAATATTTGGAGGCCTTTGGAGAGAGAATAGAGTGGGGGAAGGGATAGAGCCACAATCAGGGAAGCACTGATTCAAGTGAACACTGAAGTTTTTATCTCTGACCCTGTATAAATAATATGTAAGGTACTCCCCAGGTAAGGGTTCATCACAGGAAGTGTGTACATCATGCTGCAGAGGTGGCTTTGACAGATGCTTCCTGTTGATCATGGTCTCCCTGACCCAAAGACATGCCTTGTAAGGCAGAAGATTCTCTAGCCCAGCCTGTGTGGCTCATTGGACTATCGACCTATGAACCAGGAGAACATGGTTCCATTCCAGGTCAGAGCACATGCCCAGATTGTGGGCTCGATCCCCAGTAGGAGGCATGCAAGAGGCAGCCTATAGATGATTCTCTCTCTTCATTGATGTTTTTGTTTCTTTCTCCCTCTCCTTTCCTCTTGGAACTCAAGGCAGAAGAGTCACAGTTTTCTCTTTTCAACTCTTATAAAGAACGTCTACTTTTTCTGCCCAGCACCCATTTTCCCTTCCTCTGACTACAGAGCTCCTCCCCTAACCACAGGCATTTGTAAATGAGACAGTGGCACTCACCTCAACTCCCCACTCCCCACTCCAGCCCCACTGCAGTGCCTGAGCCAAGGGGAGGATTGGAGATCCAAATTAGGCCACCAAAGGCCTTCTGAAAGGTTTGAAAAAACAGAGTTTGGAGAGAGAAGTCCCAGAAGTAAATGTCATGGCTGATGCAGATAGTAAAGATGGGGAGTGTGGTCCCCAGCTCCAGTTGGTAGGTTCTCAGCATTGCCCAGGTGCCTGAGCACTCACTCAGCTTGTCTTTCCAGAGACCTGTTTTCACTTTAGATATTTTGAGTTCTAAGAGAGTCCCAACACTCTGCTACCTAAGTTACCTAAATCCAAAAACTCATAAAATAAAAGGCTGTCCACTCTAGTAGTAGTTTGATACAGAATTAGGGCAATCCAGGACCAGACAAGATTTTCACAAATTCTTGGCTTGATTGCTGGGAACTCATCTCCCCTGTGGGCTTCACTGAAGCTGTGGGTCTCATGATCAGGACTGGGTGGTGGGGAGAACATGAGCTTTGTAGTGAAAGAAAGTCTGGCTACAAGTTGTGGTTCCTTGATCATGACCAAGTGTGTTAACCTTTCTGAACCATAGTTTCCCCAGTCATAAAATTGGGATGATGATCCTCCAGTGAGGTTGGTGAGGATTAAATGAGATAATGCTGGAAAAGGAAATAACTAATAGTGTCTGGAACAGTATACACGGACTCCCAGCTTGCATGTGGCCTCGCAGTCCACCATCATTGCTGCTTTCCTCCTTTCTCCAAGGACGACAACTTAGCGCCACAATAACATCACCCTCTTTCTCCTGGTACAAGAGAACATGACAAATGAATAATTAGGAGCTAAAATCCTCTCTTACCTATAAAATATTAAAACCTGTTTTTAGCTTAGAGCTTATTGGATATGATAGATGTACAAGAAATGTTCATGCATTTATTAATATAGTTGGTTGTATTAATAGTGACCTCACTAATTTAAAATAACTTGGGAGATGGCTCAGCCCAATTATGGGATACTTTTTTAAAGTATACTTTAATTAGTTACAAATATATTCAGTAACTGAAATAATTCTGAAGATAATTTCCCGAGAGAACCTATGATGTGGTACAGTGACAAAAATGATATTTAATTGGTATATCAAAAGTTGACACACCAAATATCAGGTTAATGCTTATCATCTACAGTGGGACAGAAAGGGCCCTGACCTTGTATCAGAAAAGCTGACTTCTCTGCATGTTTATCTATAAAATGGGAATTAAAGGCCCAAGACATGGGATTACATGGGATTACTGTGAGGTTTAGAATGCAAACAGATGAGAATAAAACAGCAAATCCTGTAAGACAGGTTTATACACATCCAGCTCATGATAGTATCCCAATATCCAGCACAGAGCCTGATACTTAGCAAGCTCTCAGTAAATACAGAAATAGATGAATGAGTATGCAAGTTCATAATACAGAGTTTAGCACATAAATTACCAGGTGTTGGCATTTCAGGAGGTAACTCTGTGGCCTCCAATCTTTGTCTGATTTTCAGTTATTCATACAGAACCTTTGGGTTCTTGCTGTAGCTCACACTAGCTATCTTTACTGGCGTTCACCCATTGGACTGAGTTTCCATCAGCCTTGCTTGTACTCCATGAGCATGTCATTTTGGCCACATTTTTTTTGAACCAGAGATGGGCAATGGACACAAGAAGATTCAATCAGATTTTTCCAATTCAGAATTTGATATTAGGACTAAGAAAATCTAGTTCTTTCTAGGAGAGTTGCTAGAAAAAAAATGTGCAAACTGAAGAGCTGTAATGAATCATAGTCTACCATGTAGATCAGAGAAGCAGGTCTCAGGGAGAAGAACAAAGAGACTTTCAGAAAGTGACAAATATTCCATTCCTACGTCAATGCCCTAAAGTCTAACTGCTTCTCTACCCTTGGGATCCATAAGGTGTTTTCTACATCCTTATTATAAGTTTTCCCTTTGTGCTAACTTGGAATATAAGCAAAATACAACAGGGAAGGAATAAGCAATAAATTTTAATAAAAATCCTTACTGCTAAGTAAATCAGAAGGAATAAACAATCTTTGCTCATGCTACACTCATGTTCATGGTTTATGGTGCCAGGCTGAAGGTAAGCTTAGATTAGTAATAGAAGACTTAGATATGTGCTTATTGTATGTGTACAAACTGCTCAGAACTTTTCTAGGACTAGCTGATCATGGTATAACAAACTTACATTACTTGATTTCTTTTCATATTTTATTTCATATTATTACTTCTAACAACCATTTTCATGTCTACTGTACAGAAGAAGTCAATGAGCCTTAGAGAGGAAAAGGTGACTTATCCAAAATTCATAGTCAGCAAGAAATACTCACAACCTCATCCTTTCTGTCAGTAAGTGCTATGCTCTTCCCATACCAAGTTCAAGGATGAGATGGAAACCACATGGATATTTTGTACTCAATCATTTTAGTATGGGAAAATGTTTTTGAAATAAAAAAAATCAATAATGCCTTAAAATAAATTTTTGTCACTAACCTATATAGAAAAATGAAAATGTTATGTTTATGTATGTTGGTGGGGGAGGAGTGTTAAAAGAGAGAGAGAGAAAGAATATAATTGAACAACACCCTATTTTTAATGTATTCCAAATATACAGGGTGGGGCAAAAGTCAGCTTACAGTTGTTCATATGGAAAATAATACAATAATTAAAAAATTATCCTATCTAATAAAAGAGAAACATGGTAATTAGCCGTACAGCCGCTACCCTTCCCATTGGCTAATCAGGGAGATATGCAAATTAACTGCCAGCCAAGATGGCGGCCGGCAGCCAGGCAGCTTAAAGCTAACAGGAGGCTTGCTTGCTTCAGTGACGGAGGACTCCAACGTTCCCCGCCTGCCACTGCTGGCCTCTGAGCTTGCAGTTTGAAACATTGTAACAAATATAGAAGCTAAACAAAACCCCAGTAACCTGTTTTCAGTCAGCCGGGATCTCAGAGCTGGAGTCGCAACAAAGTTTCAAATACAGAAGGTAAACAAAGGCCAGAAACCTGCTTTCAGCAGCCGAGCCTCAGAGAGAAAGCCGGCTCTCAGCTCCAGTGACAGGCATAGAAGGTAAATAAATGCCAGAATTAAAAAAAAAGAAAAAAAGGAGAGGTTTGGAGCTTCAGTCGCCTGCCAGCCTGAAAACAGCCCTCAGCCCCTCACCCAGACTGGCCAGGCACCCCAGTGGGGACCCCCACCCTGAAGCAACAAGATGGCGGCTAATTTGCATACTGAAGGCAGGCGGCAGCAGGCAAGGCTGTCTGCGGTCTGGGACCCAGATCTGTGACCCTGCCAAACGGGGGGCACCACAGGAGGCTGTCCACAGTCAAGGACTCGGATCTGTGACCCTGCCGGGCGGGGGCAGTGCTTGAGGCTGTCCACTGTCCCGGGACTCGGATCTGTGACCCTGCCAGGTGGGGGGCAGCGCTTGAGGCTGTCCGCGGTCCCAGGACCCAGATCCGTGACCCTGCCGGATGGGGGGCACCGCAGGAGGCTGTCTGCAGTCCGGGACTCGGATCTGTGACCCTGCCAGGCGGGGGGCACCGCGGGAGGCTGTCTGCAGTCCGGGACCCGAATCTGTGACCCTG
>NW_005367587.1:4549469-4566747 GCF_000412655.1 Myotis brandtii
GTGCTTTTCCGAATTAATGAGAGAAAACATTGATTCTCCTGCTGCCCACGAAGGTGGAAAGTGAAGTGGGGAGACATGTGGGGAATGAGCAAGGTTCCCTGTCTGGGGGTTCCAAATCTGCTGTTGGTTTTTTTCACCACTGACTAGAGATATACAGGGTGTCCCCCCAAAATGTATACACACTTTGAATACCTACTAATTCCAATGGTTTTAAGCATAAGAAAGGAACAACAATGGAGCTGTTATCTGTTAAAAGTGTGGGCACAAACAGGTAGTTGGACATTCCCTGAGGGGTCTCAGATTGGAGAGGGTGAAGGCCAGACTGAGGGGCCCCTTCTCCCCCCCACCCCAGTGCAAGAATTTCGTGCACCGGGCTACTAGTAATATGATAATAAACTAAGTGTTTCACATACTCACAACTATAAACTTACTTCTTCCCCCACCATGTAGTGATAGATGCATGTAAAAATTCAGAAACCCTAACATTATACCAAGACCTCTCAGGGGACCTTGGCCACCGAGAAAGAAACCACTCCAGTAGGGAAAGCTGTTTTTAATTTTAGACATTTCTGAAAAGGTTAATTTTAGACTCTCAAAAATGGTTTCATTTGGTAAAAATTGTTTAGGGAGAGCCTTGTCTTACCCACCTCATCCTAAGTAGGGGATGTGGATTCAGGGTTTTGTGGTGGGGAGGAGGGAGAGGGGGAGACTCAGGCTTAGTACAATTGGTTTGGTAGGAAGACAGAAGCCACTCAAGATATTATAAACAGGAAGAAATTTCATAAGTAAATCAGGGACATACACAATTTTTGTTGGGGCTGAGAGAGTAGAGGCCAAGGAGACCACTGCTATATTTTTGAAAACTCAGAAGTGCATGAATCACAGGGAATCTGTGACCACAGCTGCCTGCGGCACAATCCGGGTGATTCCCAGGAGGCTGCCCAGAGCACTGGCTATGCCTTCTGTCTGCAACTGCTGTGTTTATGCACCTGCCTACAGCTGCAGCCAGAGAATAATGGCTTCTCCTTCTCTTTCTCCTCTCAATTCACAGGATTTCTTCTCACTAGCAGAACAGAACCTGCAATAATGCTAGCAAGGGGTATTGGGAAAGGTAGTTCTCAGTCTTTCCTGTGATTGTATAAGAGGAAAGTTGATGCTGATTTGATAATAGACAATCCTACAATTTACCCCTTTTCTCAACTCAAATCCAAAGATCCTTTTTACTCATATTTATTTTCTAGCTAACATTAGCAACTTCATGGGACTACTTCTCATGCAAATGTAGATGCATTCATCCTCTCCTGGAAAAGTGGAGACTCTCTCTGGATAGTATTAATTCCTCTGAAGTTTAATCACAATCTTTTTTTTTTGATAGACAGTAATCTGAATATTAAGTTATAAGGTTAATCACAACTAACGCAACGTATATAAAACTATGTGGAAAAGAGACAATACAAAGTAGTTTGTATATGAGATATATATAGGCAAAAAATACATAGCTAACACAGTCCTCATTTTTGCAAGCAGTCACAAGATCATAATTAAACTTCTTTTTTGACCCCCCATTCCTTATTCCCTTTATAATCAGTCTGTGCCTAAGCCAGCCATACCTACTTATCTGTTGGGATAACCCAAATATTCATTCCTGAAGGTGCCCATGTGGGATTGTTGTAGACTTCCATTAAGCTCTATTTATGAATATGGAATGTACACCACCAAATCTCTAGGCTCCAGACACACTCCACTTTACCTCCCTTATGTAATAGCAACCCAATTTCATAATTAGACTGAATCACCAGTGATACAGTAACTCCCTTCTTTGTCTCTTGTTCAGTGGTACAAAGGAGCCCCTAAATGGTCAGATTGTTGTCTCAACTGCCAGTAAGGATTAATGTCATATCCCTTGGTGAAATAATTTTTCATTTGTGAACTAAGACTTCTAAAGCAGCAGGGTCCTTAGTTGTGAAGTTGGGAAGCAGAAATTAGTTTTGTAGACCTATGTATTCTGGCAATGGGATAAATGGTATAATATGTGATTGCTAGTTTGGAGTATTTACTGCATGTTGCTTCTGAGTGAATTCAGGACATGATAAGACAAGTGAATTCCATGAGTGTGACTTGTTCCCTCACTTTCTTTTTATTTATTATTTTGGCTACAAAATAAAATTCCTTGGTCAGAGTAAAAATATTGTGTGTGATACCAAGACAGTGAATAATGCATTCAATAAGTCCACAGATGGTGGTGCTGGCAGAAACATTGCTGACAGGGAAGACAGACCCATATCCATATTATGCCTCTATTCCAGGGAGAAAAACTCACTGCCCCCTCAATGATGGAAGGAGTCCAATGTAATCAACTTGCCACCAGGTGGCTGGCTGGTCCTCCTAGGGAATGTTGCCATATTGGGAGCTCAGCTTTGGTCTCTGTTGTTGACATGTTGACATGTTGGACCCTCAGTAATAGCAGCCAGATCAGCCTTGGTGAGGGAAAATCTATGTAACTGAGCTCATGAATAACACCTATACCTGTTAACATGGCCACTTTGTTGATGAGCAGGTTATGGAGGAGCTTGGGAAAGAGCTGACAGCCATCACTGAACAGGCCATCGAGACCCAGTGATTACTGAGTCTGCTCTGCAGCGGATGCCCTTTGGTGAGCAGTGACATGAGTAACAATTACCCCTAACGCTATGCCCATTACAAAAGTTCACCCATGCACCTCTTCCTCAGAGCTCTCTGTCCCCAACTCTCTCATCTTGATCTAACCAAGTCCCTGATCATCCACTGAAAATTTTGCCACTGCCCAATATAAATCTATACTCAACGTTTTCCCCATAGGTTTTCCCTTCCCTACTGTCCTCTAGGGCCACCCCTGTAATGCAGCAACAATCCATTCCTGCCTGGTACTAGAACATCATGAAGAATTGTTGATAAAGCAGAGACCCCACTTTTTTCCTTCTCTAGTCAAAAGATCATAGGCAGCTTCCCATGAGTCCATAGGTATGGGAGGCGGGAGAGGCAGCAACATGGAAGAAGTAGATTTCATGGGAGTTCAGACCACTTACTCAAGTAACTCACTCCTACCTCTAGGATTTAATCAAATCCAATCTGATATATAGCATTTCCACTTACTTATGAAATGCTGAACATGGCCAACTTAATGGCTTGGTTAATCAGATAGCATTCAGTACATGATGCATAGTTCAGGTTGCATGGTCACATACTGTCCAGTAATCAGAGATTCAGTCTCTATCAGGCCTTGTAGCGAGCCAGTAGATGTTTTCAACAGGGTATGACTTTACTTCATATCATTAGAAATATGCACTGTAATCTCTAACCAGAATTTTCCTGTGATTCCAAAAAACATCCCTGTCTGTAACGGACATTTGCACAGGATCTGATTTCACAAGGCTCAAGTCCCAGTGCACCTTGCACTACAGCCTGTACATGCTGTGCAACCTTCTCCTGCAGGACCCCACTCAAAACTGGCAGTCTTATGGATTATTTGGTAATTATTCAAAGCACCAACGGAAATATGGTATTCAGAGAAGTCGACAAATGCTGAACTTCTTTGTTGGAAAAATGCAGCCACATGTCTATTATCTAAGGATGGGTAGCTCAATACCCCAGACCACAGAACTTAAACTGCTCTAAAGTGAGGAGCCCTGAATTTTTACAGGAGATATTTTCAACCCTTGTACACATGTTCTGATGAGGACATCTTGTATATTTGCTACTCACCAAGGGCAATTAGTAGGATGTCATTAATGTGGAAGACCAGCATGATGGTCTGTAAGTTACTTAGATGATCGTGGTTCCTGCATACTCATTAGGACAGAAAGTCTGAAAATTACCATATATGTGAAATAAATGAGAGAAGATATACTACTATCCCTGTTAGGAGAAAGAAACAACCTCTGATGGTGTTTGCTAATTACTGTAAAGCAATTGATAGATCAATGACTGCATATAATACACTAGAAACAAGGTAGAAATTAATACCAAAAGGACAACATGACCAAAGCCATAGAACAGAGTAGTTTAACATGCAGATATCTGCTCTTGGGAAGAGACTAGTACTGGAGTAATTACTTGATTAGGATTAAAATAACACATTGTCCTGCAAGATCAAATTGTGTTCTGTGTAGAATAAACATACATGTTAAATGGTAATGACATAAAAATCACAGTTTTGCATCTTTTAATGTTTTTATGGTAGCACTCATTTTGTAACTTTCTAAGAGAATATAGGTTTTGGTTTACTATTTGTGTGGAAGAGACAGTTCCATGGGCCCTGTTTGGCTCTTTCTATCATAAGTGTCCTAAGTCTTAAATAACTAAAGCAGGGATTTGGGCCAAGTATGTCTTTCCAACTATGCATTCAGGAACTAAAGAAATTAACCACAGGGAGGGTGCACTGCACTCACTGTGAGATAGACTAAACTCAAAACTCCATGTATCATATGACTTCATAAATCCTCACTCTAATTGGTGGACCACAGTAGTATACTGGATCCCCAGCGGTAGCATTAATTCAAAGTTCAAGAAGGCTGGTCCTGGCTTTCAGAAACTCTAGAAGGGTAAGAGTCACACAGGAGTCACTGCTAATGATCTCAGCTGCCTGCAGCACCAAAGAAGGTGATTCTCAGGAGAATGCCAAGAATCCACTAAGATCCCTATGTCTGCCATCAGCTAAGGCCCACACCCAGTCCACAACTGATCCAGTAATTCATGGCTTTTCTTTCTTTTGGGCTTTCAAGTCTCACAAAAGTGCCTCCCGTTAGCCAAATCCAGCACCAGATGAGAAGAGAATTTAAGAAATTTAGTCCCAAAAAATCAGAATCATGAGATCACAGTGAGGCGGTGGGGGGTTGTTGAGTGTTCAGAAGGAAGCAGGGCTATTGCTGACTTGACAATAGAAACAGAGAGCACATGGTGTGCTTAGTAAAGACACAGGATGCCCATGACAAAGCACAGCCTAGAACGGTTCCCAAACACCTTATGGGAGCATAGGAAGTGAGAGCTAAAGTGAGTTAAGCAGTCATGTGACCAGCTCCTCATTTTCAGAAAAGCAATTAATGCCCAGAGAGAAGATGAAACTCTCTAAGGTCCTTGTTAATTATTGGTGTCAGACAGACCCCCAAAGCAAGGACGATAGGCCAGGTAAAGAAACTCACTAGGGCAGAAAGCTCCAGATGCCTAGCAAGGGACAAAATTGGGAAAACAAGAACCTCACCCTCAGGGTACCTTATCTTCCCCTAGTTTATCACTGGTCAGGCGATTTATACCCCCTGACCTTTTCCTTCCTAAAGATAACATCTAGGCCTCAGTTATATTTAAGCTCCAGGCCCAGAAAAGCAGCATAACCAATGTAGCTGCCTCAGTACCAGCTACATTGACTAATGACTCCCTGCCCTGCCACTGACCAATAAATGGAAACCACGACCCTGAAAGAGCACAACTGGAAATCTGATGAATATTCTATTGAGACACTCCCCTGAGACCTCCCTAAGATTTCCATCTGCAAGAAAGAGATAAATACACTCAGGGCAAAGGACCCAGGGCACTCTCTCCCTCTAAGGAGCATGCCTATGCCATTCCCTTCCCCCTCTCCTTCCCCCACAGGCCCATATCCCCCAACCTCTAAGGAAACCCATGATATTTGTAACCAGGGTAGCAATGGGCAGTAGCAGATTGTCCAGGGCTTACCCCTACACCTGTCTCCAAGGTCCCTTTTTCTCTGACTTCCCAGTGAGCCAGAGCAGACCAACCTAGGCTTTCCTGTTGCTTCTTCTACACCCTTTATTGATTCACTGTCCTAAGTATATTTTGGCTACCATTATCGATCCAGTGTCCCCTTGGCTTGGTGCTGTGCAGCCCTTCCCTTTGGATATCTCATCCCCCATCCCCTTCCCTTAAATAAATTCAATTTTTCTTTTAGCCTGCCCACACACCACCATGCTAACCTACCATGCTAACCTTTCAATGAGAATAGTCAAGATTTGAACCCATAAACAATTAAGATCCTTTTTACCACTTAGTGGTTGCATTTTGAGTTACTTTCTGGTCTCACCAAGGGCATAAGCTATTCTTTCCCAAACCTCATGCTCCTGGGATCACTCCCCTCCATCCCAGCAAGCTGCACCACTGCTCTAGATAACACACCCTCCCACGCTGTGCATATTAACAAATCACACCCAAAGCACCCTACTTTTAGTGGGAGGGGATCTTTATTTCTGAAAGTTTCAGATACCCAAATAGATCTCCATTTCTGGTTTTCCTTCCTTCTTTCTTCTAGCCTCTGCTTGAGGACCCGGGTCCCTTAGTCACCAGAAAAGAACATTCTCTCTTCTAAGGAAATAAAACAAGCCTTCCATTTATCTGTACAAACAAATCATGAGTGAACAACTGCCCTGGCCTCTGCCCATAAAATTTCCCTAAACTAGCTTGTCTTCCTCTAAGTCTACAACCACTCCAGTAAGCACCGAAAGCCTTCCTCTGAGTCAGTCTCAAATCCTTTTTTTGTTCCCCTCACAAATCTGTTCCCACAGCTTCAGGATCCTGGCTTATTATCTCTGCCCAGATAAACATTAGTCTAGCATATTATCATATCTAAAACCCAATCATGCTTCAATGTCTCTGGTTTCAGATTGGAATAACTTAATCCTTTTGGAGAGAGAAAATTTGGCAACATTTCTGTCCTTTGGTGATAACAGTAGGATTGTGATTTTGCCAGGCCTTCGGGAAGAAAACGAGGGCTATGTTAAATCCTATTTTGCCAGGCACCTGTACCTACCAGCCCTTGGGAGGGTTCAAAGGAGCCTAAGGAACAAAAAACAGATGGTAAGCACAGTGATGGCCAGGGCCTGGAGCTACAATGCAAGGCCTCTGGAAAAATCAGTGTGGGCCTTGAGGGTTGAATAAAGTCTCTTACCTTGTCTCTGTATCTAAAAGTTAATATTACTTTCTTCCTGGACACATGGATGATCTTGTCTCAATGGCACATGTGTGCAGAGACAGAAAGAGGGATGCCCCAGAAAGGCTCAGACTAAACTTAGCAACCAGTTCCACAGCAGGAGGTCACAGAAGAGAAAACATATTGTGTGGCTGTGTGGCTGGAACCCTGCTACTGCTAAAGGCAGCCTGGAAATCTAACCAGCCTGATTAGCTGCTGCTCTTCCTTAGGGCCAATGGGGCAGCACCAGGAAGAACTCTCACACAGAGCAAAGGTCAAGGGTCAGTGTGAACTGGGGACCCTGAGTTCGGTTGCTACTAAACATACCTTCCTTCTCCCTCCTCCGTAAACCACCATCTCTCCTCTCATGCCAGGTAGTTGCTGGATTAAGGGCCTTGGCTGATCCCAGGATGAGTATGGAATGCCTGCCAATGCTTGTTCCTAATTCCCCTCCAGAACTTGTCCCTTTCCCAATAGAACAAACACCAAAATAGATAAAATTTCACAAGTCTCTAACTGACAGGATGAAAAAAAAAATCCCTGTTCATTTTAAAATGGTTTTGCAGTAAGAGCCTCCAGAGAATTCTTGAAGAGATTGGCACTGGCCATGTGTAGGCCAGAATGCATGCTTTCCAATTATCTGACACCCTCTTCTAACACATCCAGGGCACTCTCTGCATCTCATTTGCATCAAATTCATTTGAGCACATTTTTGATTACTGTTTTATTATTCCCTTTCAATCCCAAACTTTCAATAACAGAGATTTATTATCTTAAATAATTCCTAGGCTTATAAGCAACCTTTACCCCTCACTACCTCCTCCTCCTCCTCCTCATCTCCTCACATTATGCTTCCTTTCCCACCACTGCACACACATAAGTATCCCTCATTACCACTTCTAATGCTGGTGTGAAGTATTTCCCATAAAATCATCAAAACCTGGACAGGAACTTTCAGTCATAGACAGGTTATCCTCAAACTTGCTTGGAAATTATTCTTTTCGCATTCACCATTCCTGATGTCAAAAGAATCAACTCTTTCATCTAAAGCTCAATAAAATAGTTCATGGTTTCCTGTATTGGTGATAACTACCACAACAATGAAACATGTTCTGAAACTTTGATGATTAGGTCAAGGGTAAAATGCACGGGGGTGCGGGGGGAAGAAGACTAGGGCAAGAACATGGAACAAGACCAAGGAAAGAATTGGAGGGGCCACATAATCCCTTCTCAGCATAAAGGGTTAGTCAGCATGTCTACCTGCCTTTCAGAGGACTTACACACAGATAGAAAGGGGCAGGGCGTATGTCCCTGGAGCTCACAGTATTCCCTATAGGAAAAGAGACCAAGTGACCCTGGTGCAGTAAGGCTGACCCATCATCTGAATTGTCATAGCCACTCAAATTCTAGTTCTGAAACCTCACCAGTTATCCAAGGCCCTGTGTTTTTCCCATCCCCGGCTCATGTCTAGAATTTTGAGGTTTTTAAATAACCTAACTTCCCTGTGCTCATTGACCCACAGGGAATTTTCCATCATGTAGGAAAAACTCCCCATTGAGAGAGGATTACCAAGTTCACACATAGAGGTTAACAACCACAGGGGAAAGCTAATGGTTCCTGCTGCATCTTTCATGCCCAGACTCTAGAACTGAGACTAGAGGAGTGAGCACATCATAGGCTACACCAGACAGGTGAAAAATGAGCTGTGAACACTCCCCTGCTGGAGGAGGCAAGGCCTCTGGTTAAGGCATAGCGGCACAGTTGTTGCGATCTCAGGAGGAGGCTTGCCCCACTGACCCCTCAGGAGAAAACTGTCCATGTATAACGTCTCCACCTCATTAGAGCTTCATCTATTAAATACTGAGCACATCAGATGATCCTCTTAGGTGTAGAGTAGCAGAGTCCTTGTTCTTGGAGGGGGATGCTGTGTATCCTCCTGAGAAAGTCCAGTTGGCTGTGCTAATTGCGAACAGATTTCTCACACACTGTTATTTCTTCATCTGCCCGGGAAGTACATGCTGCACCACAGGAGATGTGGGACAGAACTTTGTTGCTAGGATTCTAAATGAATAGTTGCAATTAATTATTCATACCAGTAAAGGAAGAAACTTAATGAGCTGCCCAGCAGTGGAACCTTCTCCAGGAAGTTGAATAAAATGAAGAAGAAACATAGAAATTCCTGGTTACTTAGTCCATTAATTGACCTTTAGGTTGGACCATGCTCTATGGCAGAACCAGAAAGAACCTAGTCTAAGACCTTCATTTACAAATAATGAAACTAAGAACTGGAGGAAGGAAGTAACTTGCCCAAAAAAGTGAGTAGCCCTGAGCTCTTATCTGCTGTGTTATAAGCATTTTATATCTACACTAGAGGCCCAGTGCACGAAATTCATGCACTTCTGGGGTCCCTCAGCCTGGCCTGTGCCCTCTTGCAGTCTGGGAGCCCTGGGGGAATGTCCAACTGATGGCTTAGTGGGCCTAAGCTGTCAGTTGGACATCCTTAGCATTGCCATGGAGGCAGGAGAGACTCCCACCACTGCCACTGTAGTTGTCAGCCATAAGCCTGGCTTCTGGCTGAGCGGCGCTCCCCCTGTGAGAGCACTCTGACCACCAAGGGGCAGCTCCTGCGTTGATTGTCTGCCCCCTGGTGGTCAGCATGCATCATAGTGACCAGTCATTCCACCATTCAGTCATTTGCATATTAGCCTTTTATTATGTAGGATACACTGTAGATGAGGCCCCATAGAACCATAAGAAATGCAAAAAAGCCCTAGCTGGTTTGGCTCAGTGGATAGAGCATCGGCCTGCAGACTGAAGGGTCCCAGGTTCGATTCCAGCCAAGGGCCCATGCCTGGGATGCAGGCTCCATCCCCAGTGGGGAGCATGCAGGAGGCAGCCGATCAATGATTCTCTCTCATCATTGATGTTTCTATCTCTCTATCCCTCTCCCTTCCTCTCTAAAATCAATAAAAACATATTTTTTTAAAAAAGAAATGCAAAAAAAATCAGTTAACTCATTCTTGAATTGCCCCCACTTAAAATCAAGTTGCCCTCCCCACCCCACCCCCCCAGTGGGGCATGTGCTGCACCTTGGACTTGACACTTTTCCTCTCTGAGCTTCATTTCTGAATACATATGCATATACCATGGGAATTGTAATCTCTTCTCCACCTACCTCACTGGGTTGTCATGAGGAGGTTCTGAGCTAATAAACCTAGAAATGTTTCATCAAGTAAATGATGTCTAAATGGGAAGGGATTGTTATTTTTAAGCCCATGGGTACCCTCTTGGGTAGCAGGTGCTGATTAGGGGAGGAGGACATGATTGTTTCCTGGGACCATAGCTATGGAAGCTTTGCAGAGGGTTCTGCAGGCCTAGGAGGGGCGGGCTCTGGCCAGCAGCCCTCTAGTGATGGTCGGCCCTTGAGGCGCTAGCGGGGCTTTAGGGGGGCCCTAAGGGGGCAGCGAGAGCGAAGGGGGAGTAACTGTCAAACCTTCCCACTTGGCGCCATTCTTTAAATTGTATGTGGCTATTTCACAGCTGTACCTGCTCAGGGCAAGGCTCCAATCTCCTGGAGCAGGGTGGGGGCTGGGCTAGGGTGGAGCCAGGCAGGCTAGGAGGGCGGGTTTAGCCACACCCCCAGCAAGGTTCAGCGCGCTTCTGCTGTGGAGACAGCTCTGCTGCTGTGGGGGGAAGGGTCTGACCCTGGGGGGCCGCCCAGGCCTGCCTCCACCCGGGTCTGGAGTTGTAGGCAGGAGAGGCTGCCTGGACCCAGCAGAGGGGGCCCAGGGGGCCTCGGGAGTGCTGACAGGTGGTCGACAGCATGCTATTGTTGTGGGCACCTGGTGGGGGGGGGAGGAGAGATTGGGAGTCGGAGGTGAGGGCTGCAGCTACCCCGGAGGAGGCTGGGTCTTCTCCCCCTCTGGTCAGCTCCCACATCCCCCCATGGCTGAGGTAGGGTGTCCATCCATCCCCCTGGGAGTGCAGGGATTGAGGTAGGGTGTCTGTGCAGGGGGATTGGAAGAGCTCCCTGTGGCCACTTCCCCTTCCTTCTTTGCAGTCCCTGCTCCTGTCAGGCACTCTCTTCAGACCCTCCAGAACTTGGCTCTGGCCGCCAGTCCCCTGCTGGGCACGCAGCCTCCTGCTGTCTGTCAATATGCAAATTGGTTGTTACTGGGACACTGTAATGGACAATTAGCATATTACCTCTTTTATGTATAGATGCTCATTTAATCCTAACAATTCTGTAAAATAGTCACTTTACAGTGAAGCTTGATTGATTACCAGTTTCCTGCTCATCTGGAAACTTACCTAAGAAAACCTTCCCCTATTTAAATTTTTACAGCCTGTTTGCCTTTCCTCTAGACACAGCTATCTAACCCAGCAGATGCCAAACACAAGAGGAATCAACTCAGAGTGAGCACACACACACACACATACACATACACAGATTTTAAATGTCTATAGAATACTGATATCAAGAGACAGGAGACAGAAAAGAATGCAGTTATGAGATAAAGGGGGTAGCCTCCATAATACAGTATAACATTCTAGATTTAATGTTCATGTAGCCTCTGTTTCCTATTTTTCTTTGTATATTGTCTTTTTATTTATTAATGAGGTAACATTGATTAATAACATTATATAATTTTTAGCTGTACAACATTATAACTTGATATCTACATACTCTACTGTGTGCGCACCACTAAAAGTCTAACTTCTTTCTGTTACCCCCATTTTGCCCAATTTTCCCTCCCCCCACCTCCCTTCCCTTCTAGTAGGCACAATTCTATTGTCTTTATGAATTTGTTTTTGTTTTGTTTTGTTTTGTTTTGTTCATTTACTTTTCTATTTTAGGTTTCACATATGAGTGAAATCATACAGTTTTTGTCCTTTTCCCTCTGCCTTATTTCACTTAGCATAACACTCTCATGATCCATCCGTGTTGTCCCAAATGGCAATGTTTCATATTTTTATGGCTGAGCAGTATTCCACTGTATATGTTTATATACCACATCTTCTTTATCCATTCATCTGTTGATGGACACTTAGATTGTTTTCATATCTTGACCACTATAAATAATGTAGCAATGAACATAGGGGTACATATATCTTCTTGAATGACTGTTTTCATATTCTGCAGATACTCAAAAAAGGAATTGCTGGATCATATGGCTGTTCTATTTTTAATTTTTAAGGAAGCTCCATACTGTTTTCCATAGTAGCTGCACCAATCTGCAATCCCACCAACAGTGCACAAGGGTTCCCTTTTCTCTACATCCTCTCCTATTTCTTCTCTTTTTTATAATAGCCATTCTATCAGGTGTGAGGTAATATCTCATTGTGGTGTTTATTTGCATTTCTCTAATAATTAGTGATGCTGGACATTTTTTCATATGCCAGTTGGTTATCTGTATGTCTTCCTTAGAAAAAATGTCTATTCAGATCCTTTGCCCATTTTTTTTATGTTTCCTATTCTTGAATGCCTATTGATCAAACTCAAAATAAACTTCCTTTTACTTAGGCTAGCTTGAGTAACTTCGTGCTTCTTGCAACCAAAATTTCCCTGTCTAAATTAGTATGAACATTCATGTGTGGGTGCAAGAGTATGTGCATGTGTGTATGTGTGTTCATATCTACGTGTTTACTGAAAGCATGTCAGGTAAAAGCTAATCTACTGAGAAGATAAGGAGAAAAGACTTGGCCTAGTATACTTGAGCAGTGGAAGGGAAAACATCTCTCCTATTTGTAGTCACATAGTATCGTCTTATCCTGAATCCATAATAATAATCATAAGTAATGCCAATTAACACTAACCTAACATCTGAGCTCTTCCTATATGGTAGCTTCTAACCATTTTATATGCATGTACTCATTTAATTCTAACAACTTTGTAACATAGGTATTATTGTTATCCCCATTTTATAAATGGAGAAATTAAATGAGAAGTTAAGTAACTAGTTCAGTGTCGTCCAGTGAGTAGGTGGCAAAGCCAGGATTTGAACTCAGAGAGTATAGCTTCTCAGCCTATGCTCCAAGTGGTGGATTGGCAATATAGTCCTTAGGTTCCTCCTTCTCTTTAAGGAACTACAGTTCAACAAGTGGCTTTCAGAATCACAGAGTGAAAATCTAGTGGGCATCAGCAAACAGGTCAGTCTAGGCAATTAGAGGGTTAAGGAGAAAAATTTTGAAAAAAATTATTATTGCTTCAATTTGTCAGCCCTGTGATTTAAACCACTGCCTCAGCCATCAAGTAACTCTAATTACATTTTAATTTTCACCTTAATGTTAAGACCTATAGATCAACAGTGTTCCCTTTTTTAACATTCTATTCGGCTATAAAAGCCATGAGTGACAGTCCAATCTCAGTCTTCATGGAGACAATGAGTACTGGTGGTTTGGGTGTTACAGACACTAGCAATATATTATATCACAGTGTTAGCAAGTATTTAGCCCCATGAAAAATAAGATTGAAGATAAAATTTGCAATTTTAAAAAATCCACATGTATTTTAATTGCAAAGAATTAGGTTGTTTTGTTTGTCTTCCCAGGCAGGAACCCCAAATCAACCTGCAAACTCATCATACAGTTCAAACCAACTCACTACTCTGAGCCAACCTATAGCCATCCATTTTACTTTCTCTTAACATCTGAGCAGGAAATATGTAACTCTTTCACTTCTCACTGATGTAAAGAGCTGATCTGAACAAGAGGGAAGGGATGGTTGAAAAGAGTGATGACACAGGCTTCAAAATGAAAGAAGCACCACTGTAGATTATTGAGAGAAACATCATAAGGGTCTTAAGCAGAGCTCAATAGTCACACAAAACATAAACTGCCTAAAGATAATAGATATTGCTTCAATGGAATCATCCTAACTTGTATCTTATATTTGAAGACAGAAGAGAAAATATATCCAATTTATTGGAGTTTAGGGTCTGAAGTAGCTAGCTAGCTCATCGGCTTGTTTCCTATGAAACCTACTCAAAGGAATAACCTGATTTCCTGTTCATTGGGGATTGCTTACCAAATAATTCAGTTACAGCCCCCTGAATGTCTAGCAATACTTTATAATCCAGAGAATTTAGAAATGGGGCTGGGAAAGCAAGATACAGGATGGAACAAAAGCTTCTTTTTGTAAAATAACACAAGACATGTTGTCAGCATTTTCAACTTCAATAAGAAACAGAAGAGAACAAAGAATTTGGAGACCTGAGGCCTAGAAATCTCTTTCCATTCACTCCCTCTCTACCCATCCCAAGGTACTAGGAGAAACCAGGGCAATTACTAAAGATCATTTAGACCCATAATGTTTGCTCAGAGACTATAATCAGGAGGAAGAATTTCTGGCAGGTGGAAAGAGAGGACAGAGCATGCATAGATTTTAGAAAGAACGAGTCAAAGTTTAGGAAGATCAGCCATGTGATATAAAAACAGCATTGTCCTTTATATAGCAAGTTTTTAGTGACTTCCAGGGAATTCATCTAGAAACATTTATTTAGCATGTTCTATTCCCCTATGTTTATTCCAATCCATATGACATAAGCACCTTATATTTATACAGTACTTTCTGATTTACAAAGCACTTTTCCATTCATGAGGTCTCCTAGTTCGCCAAGCAATCCTACTGGTAGGCACCATTACAGATGGGAACACTGAGTCTCATAAATACTGAGACTTTCACCCAACATGTTATAAGGATCTCTCTGGCTTTAACATATGTCCATTTATTAACTCCCTCCCTTTTCTTTGGGGGATTCTGTTTTAGCTATCAGAATCCATTTACCCTTTTAAAAATAATCAAACACAACATTTCATCTAGGCAACTAGTCCCTCTTTTTCTCTTAATACATATTTTTCAAGTAGAGTTGACTTTATCCCAAGTCTTATGACTCAGAGCTGGCCTATTAAGTGACATATGACCTTGAGATAGGTGAATAACCCAATTTGGACTAATGAGATGAAATTATATTTGGATGGGTCTGCAGAAATAAAGAGGTGATCTCTTTCACATTAGACTTGAACATCACAAGATGAAGGTCTAATGCTTCTAACAGTTATCATATAGAACCTGGTGTTAGAATCAACTATGAAGGAGTGAAGAGCTGAGGGCTAAGGGCTGGGGGACAACTAGACCCAAATGGTTCTTTATGGACCCCTGGATCAAACAACATATTTCTTTTGATTGTCTTAAGCTAGTTTGAGTTGGCTTTTCTTTCACTTGTCCTAATTGATACATTACTCAATTCCTTGGGTATGAACCTCCCCAAATACCCCTCAAAACAAAAAGGATGACCTTCCCAGATAGAAAATTAGTACATAAAAGGTTACACAGCCAGAACTCCAACCTAAATAGTCTATCACTAGGTAGGAGCTTTCCCCTGGCGCCATGGTGCTTCCCTCCGTGCTTTTGGGTATGCTAATTCCTTGGCCTGTGTAATCTCACTCTTCCTTTCCTACATGAGTAAATTCACTCATGCTCTACTGACAAATCTATATTCTCATTTTTCCCTTCTCTGAACTCCCACAGCTAATCCTGGTACTTAATTACATAGATTTTTTTCGTTACTGATCTTGTTTATAATTTTGGATAGCTTACCTTTCCAAATAGACTCTAAGATATCTGAGTATAAAAACATGTTCTCGTACTAGGTCTCTATCCCTCACAATGCTCTAACAATATGTACATAGCTCACATTATAAATACTCAATGTTTTTTACTGAACTGGCAAGAGAAGTGCAAAGTGGGTAGGAAGTGACACAGCAGCCAGATGGCTAAATGATAAAAGAATGAAGAGATAATGAAGTTAACTCCCTTGGTGTCTTTAATATTGGCTTTGTGACTCAATGTAAACTTTAGAAAAAATTGTCAAGAAAAGCAGCACCTATTTTTAAAGGTTCCATGCTGAGAACCAAGAAACCTATAGAATGTTACAGAGTCCTAACCCGACAGTAGGCCTTCAATTCATTTTTATGAAAGCTAATCAAGAGTTGGGTCCTATCCAAACTATTACTCTATGGAACATTCCCAGAAGTGCTTTCTAAACAATAATAAATAATCCCAAACAGTTTTTCATGGCTTATTTTTTCATGTTTTATTTATGCATTAACAAATAATAAAAATAGTAAATATTTTTTTTCAAATATCTACTAGGTGCTAGACATTGTCAGACACAGAGATAATTTGCATATATTATATCCAATCCTTTAAAAAGCTGCAAAGTATGTAGTTTCATTACTGACTTTTAAAAAATAAAATGGCAGTTCTGTTTGGAAATCCAGAAATCCAGATAAATCTTCCTACCAAAAAATCACATCGAAATATGGGCTAAAATAATATAAACATCTGTTAAAGATCTGAGCATATGACAAGCCTAGAGACAATGCCAAGGATTAAAAACAAAGAGGGATCAGAATCCACAAGAGTAAGTGTATGAACTGCAGCTGCAGCAATCTGGGAGGTGGGGAGGACTCCTGGTTTTATAACCCAAGTCCCTGGGATTTAATGCCCAGGCAGGGCCAGGAGATAAAGTAAGGCACAAAGTTGAAATTAAGTCGCTTCACATAAAACCTCAATGGGAAACTCGATAGGCTATAAATTCAATGAAAGGGTGAACTAAACACACACACACACACACACACACACACACACACACACACACACTATCTACTAGTATAGAGAAAAACAGGAAAGTTTCTTCTGCCAAGGCCTGGGCACTAGTAGAAATAAATTCAAGTTTATCCTAAGAACTTGTAACCAGGAATGTGTCTCTGTTAGTGTGTTGAGTATGGATTTACCTCTCTCAGGCTCTAGGAACCATAAAAGTGATCTCTAGCTTGCTAATGCCCTCTGGAGCACCCAGAAGAAAAAAACAAACGTTTTCTAAATAAAAGTACATGTCCTCAACCCAGGCCACTCAATATTCAAAGAAAAAAAGCACTTTTGAATTAGTTTATAATCTGAAATTGTAAAACAAACAAAGAAAATCTCGCTAAATAAGAGTGAGCATATAAAACATATAACAGGATTAGACTCTTAAGATTGCCAAATGATGGGACTACAGGAAAACTAAATATATATATCTATAATGATAAAAGCGTAATATGCTGATTAGACCGGATGTTTTTCCAGACGTCCTTCCATCCTCCTGGATGAAGCCAGCAGCCGCAGGGAAGCCCAGGTCCTGGGTGCCAGAGGGAAGCCGGTGCTGGCAGCCAGGGGAAGGAAGGCCTACTCTTGCATTAATTTCGTGCATTGAGCCTCTAATATATATATTATAAATGGTGAATTGTAGAGGAATGGAAAAATATTTTTAAACTAAT
>NW_005367587.1:4567780-4578248 GCF_000412655.1 Myotis brandtii
TATATGTATTTTTTTTTAAATGGTGAATTGTAGAGGAATGGAAAATTATTTTTAAACTAGAGGCCCAATGCACAAAATTCGTGCAAGAGTAAGCCTTCCCTCTCCAGGCTGCCGGCACTAGCTTCCCTCTGGCACCTGGGTTCCCTGAGACCTGGGCTTCCCTGCGGCCGCCAGCTTCGTCCGGGAGGACGGAAGAATGTCCACAAGAATGACTGGTCTAATTAGCATATTACACTTTTATTATTATAGATGAGTATAAGAAAAGTTTGAAAAAAATCAGAGTATCTATAGAAATTTAGTAATGTTATTAAAGAAAATAAAAGATATAAAGTTTTTAATTTTGAAGCTTAATGGTGAGTTACCAAGCATTCATTACAATATTCTCTATATTTTTTGTGTGTCTAAACAAAATAGTGAATTGAAAAAGTTAAAAATTAAACAAACTCAGTTCAGAGGTAAACTGATTAGATATCACAGAGGAAAGAACAATGAACAAGAAAGTATTTATGAGGAAATTATCAACAATTAAGTTTAGAGAACTAAACAGTTAAAAAATATATAATAGTATTGAAGAGTATGAATAACAGAATAAGAAGTCTCAACATATGTCCAATGGGAGTCTCAGAAAGAGAAAATAGAGAGAAATGGGCAAATGTATTTGCTGAAAGATAATAGCAGAGGGTTTCCCAGTATTGAAGAAAGACATAATTCAGGATGTACAATTATTTATGAGCAGAATAAGGAAAAAATAAATACACACCCAGATAACCATTGTGAAGCTCCACAACACCAAAAAGATCTTAAAAGCATCCAGAGAGAAAACCCAGGTAATCTACAAATAAACAATAATTAGACTAACAATAGATTTTTCAACAGCAACAATAGAAATATGCAGACAAAGAAACATCTTTGAAGTAGTAAAGTAAAATAATACTAACCTTGAATTCTTTAGCAATCTAAACCATCATTCTTGATTCAAAATGAAATAAAGACCATTTCAGGCACACCAGTCAGAGAGCACCTGCTAACAGATACTTGCTCAAAGGACTGATAATATACTTTAGGAAGAAGGATTCTCAACCCAAAAGGAAGGTCTAAAATACATGAAAGAATGATAACCAATAAGATTGTTAAAAATGTGGTTAACCTAGACAAGCATTAATTTTAAAATCAATAATAACAATTATAATTGGTGAATATAAAACCAGACAAATCTTAAATATTACAGATAAAAAATTAAAGGATAAATAAATTTTAAGATTCTTCTGTTGTTCAGGAGAAAAATAGAAATTTTGTTAAGCCAAACATTCATGTTAAAATGTTAAACATGACCTTTAAAAAATGAAAGCAGACAGCATGAACTTCAAATAGTAGAAACTGGAAAATGAATAAAAATAACAATCAATATAAGGCAGTTTAAGAAAAAGGAAAAAAACAGAATAAGCAGAGTCAAGAGAAAAAACAAAAATAAGATGAAAAAAAGAAAGTCAATTATGTTATTAATCATATAAATTTATATTATATATGCAAGTTAAAAGACAGATTAACAGGTTACAATTTAAAATATCCCCTAATATGCTGTTTATGTGAACAGATAATTCATAAAAAGTCAAAGCAAAGACATATTAACATATAAATAGATGCTCAATCTTATTAGCACTTGGGAAATGAAAGTTAAAACAAAAACGGTGTCACATTTCACAGCTATTAGATTGGCAAAACCTTAAAGTGTGATAATTAACAACTATTGTGAACTTTTTTACATAGTTAGTAGAAATATAAATTGGTACAATTGCTTTGGAAAGGTATTTGGCAAAATCTAAAGTTAAAAATATGTATACCTTCAACTTTGCAACACTACTAGATAAATGTCCTAGAGAAACTGTTACAAGAGTATACATAGCTTTGTATTCAAAAATACTTATTACAACCCAAATTGTAATGAAAAAGGAAAACCACAAGCAACTAATGTACATCACCAGAAGCATCATCTTAAGTTTCAAATTAAGCTAAATGGAATGCTATGCAACCAGGAACATGAATTAATAAATGACAACTGTATGCAGAAAGTGAAATGTCAGAAACAATGTTGAACAACAAAGGCAGGTCAGCAGGATATTATAGTACTAGAGGCCTGGTGCACGAAATTCATGCACAGGGTGTGGAGGGGGGTGTCCCTCAGCCTGGCCTGCCCCCTCTCCAATCCAGGATCCCTCTCACAATCCGGGACTGCTGGCTCCTAACTGCCTCTACCTGCCTGCCTGATGCCCCTAACTGCTCCCTTGCTGACCTGATTGCTCCTACTGCTCTCCCCTCCTGACCTGATCCCCCTAACTGCTCTCCCCTTCTGGCCTGATCCCCCTAATTGCCTAACTGCTCTCCCCTCCTAGCCTGATCCCCCTAACTGCCTAACTGCTCTCCCCTCCTGGCCTGATCCCCCTAACTGCGTAACTACCACCTTCTCCTGCTGCGCCGGCCTTCTCCCTTCTGCCTTCTCTGGAGGCCTCTACAAAAGGGACCGCGGCGCTGGACCAGCACTCATAGCCGTCACGGCTGCTGGCCCTCGGCCCTTGCAGCCACTGTGGCTTTGTCCAGAAGGACGTCAGAAGGTCTCCGGAAGCTCTCCCAGTCTAATTAGCATATTACTCTTTTATTAGCATAGATGATATTTATATAAAGCTTAAAAACATATTTTATAGATTCATGGATATGAAATATAAAAATTTGGGGGGAAAAGATCATTGCAAAGTTCAGGAAAGGAGGGAAGAATTGGGATCAGGGAAGAGTGCACATTGTACTAAAACTGAACATGTTATTTTATTCTTTAACATATAAAGCAAAAAATATTAACTGTCCATAGATTTTGTTGTATCAGTGTTGGTACTTTCATTTATAGTTGTGTGAAATAAGTCATACATTTTTAAAATACATAAAACATATATAAATACAATTGTTATTTTTTAAAGCAAAAACAAAAATTAAAAACAGTAACATTTGAACAGTGTGTTAGACTAGTGCTCCTCAAACTCTAATGACATATGAATCACCTCAAGATTTTGTTAAAAGACAGTTTCCGGTTAGTAGGTTTGGGCCAAGGTCTAAGAAGATTCACTTTGTGTAAACTCCTTGTGATGTTAATTCATTGGTTGATTGCCCACATTTTGAAAAGCAAGTTGGGAGATTATATTATTACCTGAAATGTGTTGCTTATCTCTGGGGTGGATTATACCTTCCCAATCCCATTGATGTCAAGCTTAGTCATGTTTGTTGCTTTGGCCATGAAATGGACAGAAGTGATGAAGTGAGCACACGCCTTCATTCATCCCCAACCGTTCTTTCCAGCCAGTTTCACTCATTCTTCACCCTTCCTAATCCCAGACGCCAGAAGCAGGTGCCATGACTTTGCCAAAAGAGTCAGAATGAAAAATACAATGAATTTTAATGGACAAATGCAGATGGGATGATCCTCCAAGTGCCACCTTCTCATGGTTTGTATCTGAAAATCTGCCCTGATTTCATTGAGGAAATAACCTAATCATACATACCTTCAGCTTATTACTCAACAAAGGAGAGATTTTTTGTTAAGTGCTTTCTCAGAGTCTACGATTGCACTCACATTTGAGTGATCTGGAAACAGGAAGAAATTAGCCTGTGATGCAGATAATATTGGATGGGAAAACACTGCATATGGTGAAAACTTAGAAATGGAACACAAAACCCTAAGGCTTTAACTATATAAAGAAGAGATTGAACTTAAAAATGCAAACTACTGTATATACTCATTTTAGGAAAAATTATTCCAAAGCACAAATATTCATTGTGAATGAAATAAACAGAAGAGCTGAAAGAGACTAGGGAATGATAGGTAAGAATGAATATTGGTGATAAATATGAATAAAATATGAAATCTCAATGTGTTATTCCAACAAAAAAAGGGCCATTGCTTTCATTTTGATTAGATAAGAAAAGAGACTACATCCTAGAAAAAACAAATAATCATTTATCTTTAAAAAAATCATTAAACTATGCTATAATGCTGCACACTGCGTTTGTAGCAGCTTGGAAACTATTAGTAAGTAGAAGAATAAAAGTTTTTCTGAATAGGATGATCTGAATGGCTAATGGGTAGTCAATTCAGAGTCAACGGACATTTATCCGGTGCCCACAGTGGGCCCAGCTCTGTTTTGGATCAAACGGTATAAAGAGTTTCTACTCTAATTTGTTTTCACTCCTGACTGGAATCAAAGGAAAGAGCATACATGAAATTTACTATTTTTACCTCCTGACAGGAGTAAAAAGCTTCCCGAGCAGCACAATTCACACACATGTTTTTCTAATTTACTTTTAATCTCAAGATTTGGCTAAACTCTAGTGAGCAAGCCACATCTGTAATAGCGGCCTCCTCTCTGCCGCTTTTGTAAAGAGGGCTCAGAAATACAAACTGTGTGATTAGAAAGAGAGCCCCTTTACTGTTAGAATGGACAGTGTGGTGTGTTTGGACAGCTGCCTAACAGCTCTCCCCCAGTCTCTATGCTGTTGTTAGAATTTGCTCTTTCAAATCAAAATGCTCTCCACCAAGGCCCTGCTGCTTCTCTCTGAATTCTACAGGGAAAGGTAAAAAGTTTCATTATGCCTCCAGCCAATAGCACAGTGCTGTTCATAGTGGAAGTGTTCCTCTCAGCCTCTCCCCAAGTGCAACGTGGGACATCAGCCATTACCATTCTCAGTCTAAGACAATGAAGGGACGTACCCGTCAGAGCCTAATGAAGTCTCCATAGGAAAAAGGGGATAGTGGCACTTCTGGGAATGAAAAGAGGGGGGAAAATTGCACAGATACATGAAGGAGAGGTGTTTCTGTGGAGGAATGAATGGGAAAGGCACTCTAGCAATCAGTGTGGATCACAATTGACCAAGAAATAGTCACGTGGCAGCAAAGTTTAAACAGCTGTAGAGGACTAGGTTGGTTCTAAGCATAACTATAAAGAGTTAATATAGCTGACACCAGGCACTGTACTAAAGGTGGTTGCGTACATTAATTCACTTAATCTTTCTACCACAACTTAATTGTCACCATTTCCATTTTAGTGATGAGGAAACACAGCAGAGAGAGATAAACAAGGTAGTGAAAGTTCATAGGGCTGATACTTTTGCAGAAGGGATATTTGAACCCAGGCAGTCTGATCGAGGAAGTGTGCATAGACAATTACTCCAGGCTGCCTATGGTTCTTGGGAACAGAAAGTGGGGGCCAAAAGGAAGAGCAACACAGATAAATGAAGGAAGTTTTCAAAATAAGAGTTACAAAGTTAATTTTAAGAAAATCAGCTTTTTTATACTAGGGGAGGAAAAAGGAGTCCTTCCTGGAGGGGAAAGAGAAGAAGAAATGAGCTACATTTTTACTCATTTGAATAAAATGAATTTGCTGGAAACAGAAACATGGATTTTGACACAATTGCTTGGGCAGTTTCTATGAGTTGTCCCAATTGAAGGATTAAAAGATTCAAGACAGGCTTGTGTTTTTTGGAATATATTTAGTCATCGTGGGGAAAAAATCAATTTTTCTACACTGTTTAATGTTTTATAGGCAAAAGCATGTTTTTTGGGTTTTATTGCTGGGAGGAGGGAATATATGTTCAAAAATGAATAATGCCAAGAAAAAAAAGGTAATCCTGAATAGAAGCACTTCCTGCTTTCACATGACTTTCTCTTCTCTTTCTGAATGTTGATCCACATCCTGAGCCTGGATCAGGACCGTGACAGACATCTACGAAGAACCATGTAGCAGGTGCTATGTAAGACTGGAAACAAATAGGCCAGATAGGCCACAGTCTCACAGTACAGAAAAGACAAATGTAGAAATAAGTGAAATATAAGGTAGAAATAATACATTCTGAACAGTGGGGGAGGGAGAATTAGCTGCATAAATTTAAAGGACAGAAAGATTTAATCTGATTGAAGGATTCTGAAGAGGATTAAAAGAAAAACTAGATTGGACTAGACCAGGGGTGGGCAACCCTTGGTGCACGTGCCAAAATGGCACACCAGTAACTTTTGTTGGCACACGAAACCCTCTCTTATAATCTTCCATTTACAATTTTTTTCTTAATATCGACTTTTTAATTTTTCAGTGTAGGTGCATCTTAGATAAATAAATAATTTTACATAACAAGTTATCTTAAAGACCATAGACATGGATTGACGAGAGAGGGGAAGAGCAATTTCTATGCCTCTGCCTTAACTCTCCCTGCCTTCCTAGATCCGACCAGTGTTTTGGTTTCATCCACATATGCTTGTGAATCTTTGTTCTCAGTGATGAATTTTGTTAAGTCTCATAATAGGAGTAGCCTGACGGATGAAAGTAGTAGCTCGTGCATATCTCTGAAGGTCACGAAATATAAACCTGATGTAAAATCTCTGTCATCAGTGATGCAGCAGCAAAAGTCCCACTGATAATATCAAATGGAGTCATAAAGTTTTCTGTCGGACTATCAGTATACATGTATACATTAAAAAATAAATGTATTTTTCATCATCATATACTGTGTTTTTGTCGCTCGAATGAATTTTATTATTTCTTCAAGGTTCTTCACATACATACACCTTAAGAGATATCAAGTAGGCGTAACATGTTCTCAAAAAATTAGGGTTGGCACGCAGAAGAATTTTGAGTCAGAGATTTTGCTGGTTTTGGCACGTACTCACAAAAAGTTTGCCCACCCCTGGACTAGACCCTAGGGAGGATTTGTACAGAGAAAAGGCATTCCAGGAAAGAGTGCCAGCATGAATGAAGGCACAGTAGTGGACCTGTTTGAGAACCACTGAGGACCATAATTTGGCCAGAACATAAGATGTTTATAGGGTACAAGTGGCCAATATAATTGAAAAAGTAAGTTGAAGCCATATTGTAGAGGGTCTTAAATTTTTAAGTTTTGACAAAGATAGTTATTAATGTTCCCATGCACAAGATTGGCAAGATCAGAGATAATACACTGTAAAAAAAATCACTATGCCAGTAGTGGTATGAGCAATAGATTGGATGAGAGATCTGAAGAAGAGTTGAAAAATCTTCACACCTAAACTATCAACTCCACCCTCAACTGTAGGCAACCACCATTTCAGAGGCCTGCCCCTGCCAATGGAAGGGATAAGTTAGGAGATCATAAATGAATCTATGTTCCCCATCATTACAATAAAAAACTAAGTCCATATAAATTGCATATGAAGGTGGCTGCCACACTGTCCACCTATGGGCTAGTCTCTGTCTTTCAAATTAAAAGGTCCTCCTCACCTTGTGCTTATGCTCCTGAACACAGTACATCTCTTCATAAATTATGCTTCTGACCCTCAGCTCAGTTATGCTATCTCTGATTTCTTCCCAGTTGACCTTCACTTTGTTTCTCTTCCTGTCCACCGGTACTTTGTTTGGTTGCAAATTGGTACTTTGGTTGATCAGACTCCTAGACTTTTCACGCTAATGTTTTCCCTGGGATGGTGCTTTCAGATCTTTCTGGTTCCTCACTCTGCAGCCAAGAGCCATTGCAGCCCTTGCCTGATCCAGTCCAGGATCTGAAACCTCTTGGGTCTGGAGCCCTAGGACCCCACTTACCAGGAAAGATTAATAATCACTGTCACCTCAGTGGAAAAGCACTTTCCAAGTGTCTCCACCTCCCAGGCTTTATGGGAAGAATTTAAATCATCCCAGTGAAAGCAGCCAGAGTCAGAGCTCATAAAATTCTAAAACAGGAAGGCTTTTTGGAAGTCATCTAGACCTGTCTTCCCTCATTTTACCCAGAAACAAAAATGTTAAGTGGTGCATTCATAGTCACACAAAGTAGCATCCGAAACTAACATCCCCTTACTCAATCCAATAATGTTTGTTAGCAGTTGGGATATATAAAGTGTTATCAATCTAAATTACAGATGCAATCAAGACCACAGTGACTGCATAATTTTTATCCAAATTCTATGGCACTTTATATAACTCTGTCTTGCTTATTAATTGTTTTATTCAATCATCTTGACTTTCCAAATGGGTTGGAATTCTTGGAGGGCAGGCACTAGATTGCTTTCATTCACCCTCAGCAGCCCAGCATGGTGCTCGACAAACGGTAGACCCCTAACAATTACAGAACATGTTTGTTGATTGCAAGAAGAGGTGGGCTTTTGCACCCTTTGTATTTAAACATATCATGTAGTAGATCACCAGTGTTCTATTAGGAGGGTAAAATTATGATCAGATTTTTTTTCACTTTTTTAATGTTGGTAATTTAGGTATATTAACACTATAATCTGAATGGAGCAAATGAGAACTGCTATCCTCATCTACCACTAGTAATTAAGGAAACCTGGGGTGATTCCTGTATCTGCAGATGAGGAAACCAGCTATTGAATCATTTCTCAGCAACAACACCTAACGCTGTATTAATACGCATTTCCTTTGCTGAATTAACCAAGGTATCTGCCCTGCCTCTTTTACCCGTTCTCATTCTTTACCTGCAGTAACAAAACTGCAAGAATAGAGGGATTTCTTAATCTAGAATCTGGTACCTCGAACAAAGTAGAAGCTGTTTCCCCATGAATACTCACAGAATCGTAGCCTCAGTGAGATTTTCCCAAAGTTAGGGAGAACTAATGGAACAATTATTCAACTATACAAAACCAATAATATAAACCAAGACACTGATAAGTAGTGGTCTGAACTTTTTCTTCTTCTAAACCAGTGATTTTCAACAGGTGTGCCACGGCACCCTGGTGTGCTACAAGAATTTTTAAAACATGCAATACCTGAGGTCAGGGGCACTGACCTCTTTTCCCTTAGACTTCCAAATAAAAAAAATGAAAAATAGCCAACACAATAGTCATTCAGTGTGAATGAGTCAAAGTTATACCTATTTTTTGTCAGATCAGCAAAATATATAGTATTTTGGGTGTGCCACAGAATTTTAGTAATTAATTTATGTGTGCCCAGAGATGAAAAAGGTTGAAAATCGCTCTTCTAAACCAATGTATGCTTGAAAAATCTTGTAGCTGGATATAGTAATTTTTGCAGACATTTTGGAGTAAATGGATTATTAAAAATATTAGCACTAATCATCATATTTATTATATTGTATTTATATTCCATTTTTCTACAAATTGCTCTGGACACTTCCATGGTTAAATATAAAAAACAAATAAATGAACAAAAACATCCTAGCACCTCCTGCATTTGAATGTAGAATTTGCTGGGCTGTAAAACCAGTGAATTATTTGTCATGCAGCTTAATTCTGTCATAAAATGCTAATCAGCCTTTCTGTCACTTTGCTCTTGCCCCATATCTTTTTATGAGAACATTAACATGGCTATTACAGAGCAGAGACTCTTATGGCTGCGAACTTACTTACCATTTATGTATATTTTTGTCAAAAAAAAAAACTTGCCACCAAGAGACCAAGACTCCTAGTTAACCATAATCCTCATTTCTGGCATGGAGGGCTTGAGTCTGCTGTGCCATCTGGATGGTGGCATCAGGTAGCCAGGGCTGGCATCAGCTTTCTTCTGCTCAGACCAGTGTGCAGGGGTCAAACTGTGCATCCTTCTTCCCATCTTAGCATAGAACAACTGGTGCTTCCTTTGTAGAATTGGTCAGACAGGCTATATTTTAGGTGGCTCCATTTGAACAGTCCCTACAATGGAAATATAGGTTCTAGAAGATAATTTTCCAAAGGCCTTTAAAGTTGGAATCTCTTCCCAGAAACAGAAGCAGTAAGAACACCAGGGAGCTCCTCTTATACACAACAACATTCCAAAGCCACTCACAATTCTTTCCAACACTGGGCCTTCAGAAGGGCTGTCAGGCATCTTATATCTCAGCAACCATCCTGTGGCCCAGGAAGAAGCTACTGTGCTACAAAGCCATGTTTTAGACCACCAAATATGGTCTTTGATCTCAACAGCACTAAATTGGAATCTTGGCTCTACCATTTACTCTCGGTAGCTCATGTTGAATCACTTGTCTTTTCTGAGCCCCTGGATTATTGTTGTTGTTTGTGAAGCTGTTGTAAAAATTAGAATAATGTCTGAAAGCCACTTGGTACAAAACAGTGGTAACCATTATTATTATCCTTACTAGAGGCCCGGTGCACAAAAATTTGTGCACTCGGGGGGGTTGGGAGGGGGGTCCCCCAGCCCGGCCTGTGCCCTCTCGCAGTCTAGGACCCCTCGGGAGATAACGACCTGCTGGCTTAGGCCTGCTCCCGGGTGGCAGAGGGCAGGCCCAATCCCTAAGTGCAGCCCCTGGTCAGGCTCAGAGCAGGGCCGATTGGGGAGTTGGGGCGCCGCCCCGTCATGCACAGAGCAGGGCGGATCGGGAGGTTGCGATGCCACCCTCAGTCACGCTCAGGGTAGGGCCGATTGGGGGGTTGGGCCCCCGCCCCCTGTCACACTCAAGGCAGGGTCGATGGGGAGGTTGCGGCACCACCCCCTGTCAC
>NW_005367587.1:4578733-4588367 GCF_000412655.1 Myotis brandtii
GTTTGCAGCTGGTCACACCCCCTTCAGGGTGGGGGTCCCCACTGGGGTGCCTGGCCAGTCTGGGTGAGGGGCTGAGGGCTGCTTTCAGGCTGGCGGTTGTTGACTGAAGCTCCCAACCGCTCCTTTTTTTTCTCTTTTTTTATTTTATTCTGGGCCAGCTTTAGCTCTGGCTCTAGCTCTGAGGCTTCGTATCTGGTTTGTTTGCCATTCTATAATCGAAACAATGTATAACTTCAGCTCTGAGATCCCGGCAGGCTGAAAGCTGGTTTCTAGTGTTTTGTTTAGCTTCTTATTTGCAACATAGTACATAGTTGCTTAGAGTTGCAACTCAGAGGCCGGCAAGTGAGGCGGGGAATGTTGGAGTCTGCAGTCACTGAAGCAAGGAAGCCTCATGTTCGCTTCCAGCTGCCTGGCTGCCGGCCGCTATCTTGGCTGACAGTTAATTTGCATAAGGATATGCTGATTAGCCAATGGGAAGGGTAGCGGTCGTACGCCAATTACCATGTTTCTCTTTTATTAGTGTAGATTACTACTATTGTTATTGCCTTTCAATCCGAACCAAGTTGGGTACTCACTTGCATTAATTGTATTTTAGTGCAATTCTTTCTGTCCTTCATCGGAATTTCTGAACTCCCTTTGTCTGTAATTTAACTCTCCCATTTTGTACGTTTTAATTTAGGCTGCCTCAGGTCCCCTTTGGAAGTAGAATAGACATTATAATTAAATGTTTTCATTGTCTTGTCCAAAAAAGTAAAGCAAAGAGGTCTCTAATGCCCCTGATGTTTCGTCCCTGCTTTTTGTTCTAACCAGAGAGTGTTGAGGAAATCAGTCTTTTGAGCACTGTCCACTCCTCCCGGGTTAGTCACGAGCCCAGAAATCTGTATATAAACTCCACTTTGCATAGTATCCAGACATCTGAATCAGTCATTCTCATGTTTATTTATTAAACATGGCAGCTCTGAACTTGGATGAAAATGGGAAGAATGAAGCAGATTCACAGGCATTCTTATGTTTAGTGAACTGCAGGCAAACTATTCCGATAATTGAAAATATTTTCACTTCCCATGTGTATATCTTTGGGACTGTGCATGCCCACCCTAAAGTATTATGATGATAGCGATAACAAACTGATATAGACAAGTCAGGAATTATCAGAATTGGCAAACTGATCAGAGCGAGAGTCCACAACAGACGGGCCTGTCTCCGTGGTCATACTTCACCTTTGCTGCCACTCGGCCCTTCCTGGGAGCAGTTTGGGGGCCTCCTACTGGGGGAAATCTAAAAAGAAGCTGGAGAAACTCTGGGCTCCCTCTTGTAGGTGACACTCTGAGTGCCCCCTGTCTCTCCTGTTCGTGGCTATGAGATGTCCAGGCAATCAGAAGGCGATTGTCATCAAGAAGAAAATTCCTGTCAAGAGTCACTTAAATTGTGTCACTCAGGAGGGAAAATCAATACCAACAATCTCACAGACATTACTGATTTGGAAGTCTCTCCATCCCCTCCCACTCACACTAAGTCTCTATGTTACTGCACTTGTGTAGGTAGTAAAAAAAAAAAAAATCACGGAAAATGTAGTCCCACCCCTGAGCAAGCAACACCTCACCCCAAAGCCTGCTGGCTCATCACTCACTCCCTGACATTCTCTCTAGTCAGAAAGGGCAGCAAGGAAAGGTTTCAGCACATAAGTCTGAATGAATTTTATAATTTCTTTTTATGGAAGTGACTTCTCTTCTATCCTCTATTCACTATCTCACTCTCCGAATGCAAATTGAATTCTTCCTCTTTGCTCTGCTTTCATTGCATGAATGCTCAATAAGGGCTCACAGAAGGTGATCCCTTGCAGATTGGAGCTGGTGTTCTTTCCTGGTTCTGACCCATGTTCAGTAGAGAACAATTATTTTCAGTAATAATATTAGGAAGCGGGTACAGGCTGCTTAGCACAGTCAGTCTGATAAGTATCCAAGTAAACAGACATGATCTGGGAGGAGGTGTTGTTACATGTCACTGCATATTCTGTTCTCATAAAGGACTACTACCTTTGTAGGGCAATGTCTGAGAAATTTGCGTCCTCTAAGAATTACTCAAACTTCATGAGTATGGGGAAGAAGGTTGCTTTGGGGATTTTTTTAAGCCTTTTTGGCAGAAAATCTACTTACTATCTGTGGACTAAACTATGAGGAAGGCCCAAATAAATAACATACTTAATACTTTCCTTTATATATGACAGAAACACAATCTGGAATAGATGGCCATTCTGATCAGTCATGGTAGGTCTGAGCCCAGATGAAAATGGGCAGAATAAAGCAGGATTCAATGAAAAAAATAATGCATTTTTCTAGTTTTTAAATGAAGCATTTAGAGTTTGACTTAGTTCCTACTGAACTTGCTGTCAATCACACTACAAACCCAATAAAAAGTGTTTTTGTACAAAAGTTCAAGGGGAAAAAAATCATTGATGAAATTTGTAGAACCAATTTTAGTAAAGTCTGCAAAGAAATCTGAGGTCACTGTGTCCTCTGGCTGATTGACACTTGACACTACCCTAGGGCAGAGGAGAGGAGAGTCTGGGCAACCAAGTTACTAGTAACCACTGAGTTATAGAGAACAGGATCCCAAGTATCGAAAGGTAGTGAATGCAACCACATTATCTCCATAAGATGCTTCAGAAATTATCAAATCCAATATCCCTCATTTTGAGAAGAGAAAACTGGAGTTCCAATTGTTTGAGACTCTCACCTGAGACTATCTAAGGTAATAGCAAAAATATAACTAGAACTCAGGCAGCATGAGCTTAGATCCAGGGTCTTCTCACTAAGTAACACATCAAGTGTCAGAGAAGTGGAAAAGGCTGACAGGAGAGTATGCATGGCTCCTGATACCTCCAGAGACTGGGACCCACAATCTAGTCTCTGTGATACAGTGTCTTCTTTCATAAGGAGAATAGGGCCCACTCTTACTACATGCCTATACAGGAAGAGCCTGCCAGGAGCCACAAGTCAACACAAGGAACCAAATGAAAGGACATCTAGATAAACAGATCAGAGAAACTGAGCCTGCAGCATCACTCTTTGCAGGACTTTCTTTTGCATTTAGTGAAGGAAATGCTGGCAAATGGAATTTTATTGCACATTTTTATTAGACTAGTTGAGTGCTGATTTTAATGTTTATTTGTAATACAGTTCTTAAATTTAGTTCCATCATTTTTATGTTTTTGACTTCATTAACTTCTGAATTTACTTCTATTAATTCCTTCTTTCTTTTACTTAGGAGGGGTTTTTTTTGTAACTTTGTCCTTTTTCTATTTTCATAGATGGCTACTCCATATCCTTTTATTCTTTCTTCTTTATTAATAAATTTAAGACCACAACATTTTTTTGGTGCACTTAGCTTTAATTATAGCCCTCATACTCTGATAGGTAATGTCTTCATATGTTTAATTTTCTAGATAGTCTCCAATTTCAGTTTTTAATTCACATTTAATCTAAGAATGGTTTAAGAAAGAGGTTTTAGTGTACAGGTTATAAATTTTTGTTTTCTAGTTTGTAATGAGTCTTTATTGTTACTATATTGGATTCTGTGAATGTTGTCTGTGGTTCTGAAAATTTTTAGAATCCTTCTTTAGGGTCTAACATAGATCCACTTTTGTAAATATTCCACAGCACTTGTTAAGAAGGTATTTTCTGTTTGGGGAGTATGGTTCACTATAGACTGATGCAGCTGTATCAGTTAGGTCTATTTTGTTAATTATATTTTCTAGGTCTTCTACATACTTATGTACTCATTTGTCTACTTAATTTGTCAGGGAACTGAGGAAAAGTTATTAAAGTCTACTTGTACTAATGTATTTCAATTGATAGTTTCTGCTCTATTTATTTTGATGCTGTTATTTGATTGAATGGCTATTAAATCTTAATTAAGAATAGTGCCTCCATGATTTTGGCATGTCCTACAACGACAACCAGAGGAGTTCAAGATTGTTCCAATATAAATGAGAGGACAATAGTTGGAAAATTGAGTGACATTAAATAGAGAACTGAGCCTGACTTAGTGTTGCCTGTTTTAAAAGCCATCCCCTAACTACCTGGCCAAAGTGACCTTCCTTCCACTGAAACCTCACAGCATTTGTATTGCACCTCTCTTGTGGCTCTTAAAATTTCCTCTCTTATGATAATTTAAGAGCAACTTTAAGGACTTACCAGAAGGCTTGAAACTTCTTCATCTTTATAGTCCTCATAGCACTTAGTACATTTCATTGCTTTGAATCTAACAGATGTTTAATAAATACTGGTGAACTGAATTGATTCATCAAAATAATAGTTTCTGTAGCCTCTAAAACATTCCCCTTGACTACAGGGTTCTCCAGAGAAACAGAACCAATAGGAAATATAGATATAGATACTAGAATACAGTTTACTACTCCAAGAGATTTATTATAAGGAATCAGCTCACACAATTATGGAAGCTGAGAAGGCGGGAAGCTGAAGACCCAGGAGAGCTGATGGTATAGCTCCCATCTGAATCCGAATGTGAATACATCACTATGATGTAGTGGGTACTCTGATTCTTTCTGGGAATATCAAGAACGTGAGCTTTTAAAACTAATTGATTGCTTCTTCTAGTATTAAGTTCATAAAAATGCTTTTCTTAGATCTGATTCTGATTTCTCTTCAGTCCCTTTCTCAGTTTTAGAAAACAGAATATGAATGCAATGAAAGACCAATGTCTTAGCTGGAACACAGGCAGAAAGAACAAATTTTTCCTTAATCAGACATTTGTTCTATTCAGATCTTCAAAGGGTTGAATGAAGTCCACCCACACTGGAAAGAACAATCTGCTTTACTCAGCCTACCAATTCAAAAGTTCATCTCATCCAGAAACACCCTCACAGGCACAACCGGAATAATGTTTAACCAACTATCTGGGCACATATGGCCCAGTCAAACTGACACATAAAATTAATGTGTCACACTCCCTAATGACACAGATAAAGACTTAGGTTGATAGTCTATCTGTTATGACACTAGATGCTATGCCTACTTCCCTGACAGCTCTCTTTTCTTAATACTTCAAACAAAGGAGAGAAGGGGAACTCAATTACAAAGGTGTAGAATTTGCTTTTGATTTGGAATTACAAAGGTTTGGAGAATTTATGGATGTGGTATGAACACCACTATGATGGAGTGGGTACCCTGATTCTTTCTGGGAATATCAAGAACATGAGCTTTTAAAAATAATTGATTGCTTCTTCTAGTATTAAGTGCATAAAAATGCTTTTCTTAGATCTGATCCTGATTTCTCTTCAGTCCCTTTCTCAGTTTTAGAAAACTTTGGGTCTTCTAAAGCATTTGAAAATATGCTTGTAAAACTTGAACTAGTACATTGAGTAAATGTCAGCCAAAGAGCATATAGAAACTCCACACTGAGGTCAGAGAACACGTGGAATGCTTTTCCCAGAAGTGGTGAAGGCAGCACTCTCCCTGCTCTCAAAGAACTTATAATTTTGTGGGGACCATCTCACAAATTACCAACTGGAAAATATGACAGAATAAAACAAGTGTTGGTCTGAGGTATAAGAAATGTCTACAGAGGCCCCACAGAGGGACAACTCACTCTGCTGGGCAGAATAGAGAAACATTTAAGAAGGATGTGGTATTGGAACACTAAAGGGGAGAATAAGGGAAAAGACATTCTAGATTGAGCAATGAATATCCTCAAATGTGAAAGTGCAAGTCATATATTGATTATCCCTGTGACACAGGACAAGGAGAGATTTGGTGGGAAACAAAAATTGAAAAGGCCACTTGGGGTGAGAGCAGGAAGGGTAGAGCCCAGTCTCTGAAGAGTCTGAAATTTCTTCTGAAAGGAATGAGGGGCTAATAAAAGTATTTGAGATAGGGAATGATATGAAGTTGGCTACTCAGAGTCTCTATATAATGTTAGGAAGAAAACTCTGGGAACCTGAAATTGTCTGGAATAAATAGAAAGGGCAATGGAAATAAGAGAAAAAGAAATCAAGAACACTAATCAGAATGCATATTTGTTTTCTACTGCTGTGGAATGAATTATCACCACCTAACAATTTACATTGACACATACATATTATCTCAGTTTCTGCAAGTCAGAAGTCTAGCCTCAGATGGGTCCTCTATTTAGTCTCACTTGCTTGTAATCAAGGTGTCACTGGACATATGGTATTATCTGAGGCATAACTGGCGAAGAATCTGCTCCCAAGTTCACTCAGGTTGCTGGAAGAATTCCTTTACAGTGTAGAACTGAGGGGTTCAGTTTCTTGATGGCTGCCGCCTATAAGCCATTCTCAGCTCCTGAAACTGCTCAGAGTTCTTTGATGCATGTGGTTTCCCAACATGGCCACTTGCCTCCTCAGAGCCCGAAGACTCAGAGGAGAGTCTTCTATACAATATAATCACATACATTCCATCACCTTTGCTGTGATCTACTGGTTAGAAGCAAGTCTCAAATCCTGCCCACAAACAAAGTGGATACTAAGAAGCAGGGATCATGAGGACCACCCCAAGAGTCTGTCAGCATTGTTATGCTACTGCAAGATTGTGGCCAAGAGATGATAAGGCTTGGAACTGGGCAGAGGCCATGGACATCAATGACTGATAGAAAGCATCACTACAGAATCTATAAGCAGAGGCTGGGACACAGGTCTAAGACATATAGAAGTTGTCAAAAATGGACATGCTGAGGAGGTATGGGTCAGTGGTTTATTAAGCTTAACAATCTCTGAGAAGCTTGTTAAAGATGAAGATTCTCAGTAATCCTTCTAAATTTCGATTATGTGAAGGTCAAGGAATCTATATTTAAGTAAGAATTCTCATTACCCTGCACTAGGAAATGCTAGAAGGATATGGAAAGAGAGGAATTCAATTGAATTCAGCTCATCAAATATTCATTGACCATGTGATGAGATACTATGACGTCTAAGATTTTAAAAAAGTCTGCCTTGGATGACCCCAAAATCTAATGGGAGAAAGAGACATGTGGGCAGAACATTAGAAGGAATCACAGGGCAATAGGGTAATCCAAGGTGGCTCAGTGAGCTCAGTTTTAGAAAAAAAAGTATTGGAAAGTCTGCCCATAGGATGTGTTTCCTAAAAGAAAAAATCACAAATATTTAGCACGCCCTTAATATCTATTAGGTTAGAAAAACTACCTAATTTAATCCATATCATAACCCCCTTTATGGTACTATTATTTTTCTATTTTACAAATAAGTAAACAGAGACTAAGGGAAACGAAATAATTTGTGAAAGTCACTCAACTAGTAAGTGTAAGAACAAGATATATCTGGGCTTTTAACCATTACATTATAAAAACTAAAAAGTGTTTTGAAGGATCAGTAGAAACTTCCAAGGTAGATATGATAACATAGGAGGGGTGGAAGGAAACACAAATATTGTAAGTGAAGTATAAAGAAATTACTCTGTAAATCATTTTTTAAGCAGTTTGAGTCTACTCAAAATGTATTTAAGTGATTCCATCAGGAAAATGTTCAATTTTACATACGAAAACAATTTTGTCAACTATAGTTAGAAACTTAAGGAATGCTAAAGAATCTCTGGAGAGAAAAAAGAAGGAGACCTTTGATGTGAATGCTCAGTCTAAATCAAGTAAAATTATGTTATAACTAAGGGGACATTGTTATGGTTTGTGTCTCTTCAGTAGAAGAGGGCCAAGTAGCTGAAACGAATGACTCTTGACTATTTAAGAGAACATCTTACTCCCATCTTTGATAAAGAGAAACAGCTAGAGAACAGCCTGTGGCAGGAAGTGCTTATTTTGTTAATTCCAAAAGTACCCCTAACTACAAGGGAGGTTAGTACAGAAAGTACTCTCCCTCTGGCAGTGAGGACAGCGATACTATCATCCAGGGTCATGTTATGACCAACACTGAAGCTATCTGTGCTGAATATGCTGATCTATGTCTAAGGTCTCTTCAAAACTTGCTTCAAATTATATTTTCATAAATTGAAGAAATAGGCAATCCATATCTGTACACATCTAGACAGTTATTAATACGGAATCATTTTTTTAATACAGAACGATGTCAAATGTCAAATGAATTGTAAACTTTAGTCATTTTTTTTTGCTGACACTATTTTTTTTAATTCCTTATTGTTTAAAGTATTACATATAGTATTACATAGGTCTCCTTTTTTCCCCATTGGCCACCCCCAACCCCTAGCACATGCCCCCACACCCCTAGTATCTGTGTCCATTGGTTATATTTCTTATACATTATGAAGTTTCCAGAATGTAGATTCCAGAGATGCTTTTAACCAGCTGGGCTGGGAACTCTTGGTCAGTGTCCCAAGATCCTGCATGATATGGTGGCAGCTGCTGAAATGCCAGGTATAGCTTCTAGACAAAAAATGATTAGTTTTTAGAATGATATTTCTCAATAAATCTGTGGTTATGGGGCAGTCTTTTTATTGTTTGTTTGTTGTTAATGTTCGGCCCCACTGCAGACCAGTATGTAGTCCTACTGCACATGATCAGAATGTATATTGTACTAAGTTCTACTTAACAAGGGCATAACACAACACCTCAACTGGTCCTAATCAAGGAGATGAGGTCATGAATCATCTGCTTGGATATCATGATAACATCAAATTGCTATAAAATACTCTCAATTTATGCACTTTTCTCGTCAGAGACTGGAAACAGTTTGCATAGTGGCCCTGGTCTACAGATGTTGCTTTGGGAAGCACTGTATAGACCATGGCCTTGACCATGTGAATCATATCCAGTGGCCATGAATATGCCATGAGATGAGACTAAGGAAGAAGAGGAGACCAATAAGTGGAGACAGAACAAAAGGTTCTCTATGGGAGAGGAAATGATGGCTGAGCCAATATTTTCCGTCAGCGCAGCCAAACAGAATGCCAGCCCTGTGAGAGGAGGACCCTCTCCCAAGCTTCGCTTAAGCAAACACCATCTCCCGCCTTCAACAAACACTGCCCAAGTGTCTGCAAACATAGGGCCCCATGACCAAATCCATGAGGAACACAAACATATGTGAAATGACTTTAGGCTCACTGCCTTTCCCCCAAGCTGGCCTGGCCTGCCCCCAGAAGGGAATTAGAAATAATGCAGTTGTATTGATGGGTTTGAAACACCTTAGGGAACCCCTATCCTGCCCACAAAGCTCTGAGTGCTTCAGGGGAAAATTCAACGCACGTAATCCTTGAGACAATTCTTCCTACATTTTATCATTTCTGAAATTGGTGTGCACATTATGATCAATGTGTACACTTAATATGGCAGTGTTCCATTGTTCTGCTGCCAACTGTGCTTAAATTCATATTTAACAGTGGTGGCATTTTACAAATGAAGGAAATTAGGTATATCCATTGTAAATAAAAAGCATGTGACATATTATTTCTCTTAGGCAGCATTGTTTTAGGGAAGTACATCCAGAAAAAAATGCTCATTCAATGATTTCAAAAATATAAATACAATACAAACTTGTATTTATTGAAGTCCCTGACAGTTTATTTTATAAACTCATGTAAATCTTATAATGACCCTCTGTGGTTAGTATTCATTTTACAGATGAGGAAAATGAGGCACAAAGAGGTTCAGAAAATTTTCCCAATATTATACA
>NW_005367587.1:4588476-4596841 GCF_000412655.1 Myotis brandtii
GAGGGGATATTTATGATGTTTAGGGTCTGGTTTAAGAAAGATATTTCAATGCAGAGCCTGGTTCAGATTGGGCCAAGTTCCTGGCACAGTAGTTTGGGATTGGTTGACACAGCAAGGAAAGTGTTCCAAGCGTCCTAAAGAGCAAACAGTAGCTTGATGAATCCGGTAAAGGGATCCATCGTCCTGAAAAGAGGTTATTTGCTCTCATGAGGGATAGCTGAATAATCTTTATTTAGATAAATGGATTTTCAGGAAGTTCCTTAACCAAATAACATTTGCAATATCATATTCATGGGCAAGAGTGTCATAAAATAAGGTCATGTTAATGCAGAGAGTGAGCTGTGTGGCTGCAAATGGCTTCTGTTCCCACCAGGTGGCAGGTGGTTGCTAGCTGGTATGACTGAATTGTGTCCCCCATCAAAACCCATATGTTAAGCCCTGACCCCCAGTGCAACTGTATTTGAAGACAGGGTATGTAGAAGGTCATTAAGGTCAAATAAAGTCATATGGTGGGGCCCTGATCAGAGAATTGGAGGTCTTATAAGAAGAGGAAAAGAGCAATTTTTCTCTCCCTCTTCATCCCTTTCCTGCCCCTCCCAACTCTGCCTCTCTCTCTCTCTCTCTCCACCCCTTAATCCCCTTTCTCTCCCCACATTTCTCTCCATGTGCACTGAGGAAAGGCCAAGTAAGCATACAGAGAGAAGGCGGCATCTGCAAGCCAGGAAGAGAGATCTAACCCCACCACAATGGCACCCTGATCTCTGATTCATCTCCACAACTGTGAAAAAATAAATTTCTGTTGTTTAAGCCATCCAATCTATAATAGTTTGTTATGGTCAACCATCTAACAAATATTCATAAACATTCACTTACACACACTCAGCTTCCCTTAGTGAGTAGCTGTAAGAATTCAATGAAATCGTGTATGTCAACGTGCTTTAAGCTGTGGAGAACTGTATGAGTGTTAGCCGATAGCAATGTGAATAGTAGTGGTCCCTGCAGCTTCTGATTTCTTGAAGGCTCAATACTTGGGCCTGAACTTAATGACATGGTTGAGTAAAGCAACTGAGCCTAGCAGTTCTCTGATGCAAGACTCGCCTTGAGTTAATCAGAAAAGAAGTTTGGCAAAGGGATCGAAGAACAACTTGGCACCAGAAAAATCTACATTCTCTGTATTTCTGAGAAAGTGAACACCCAGCTGTGAATTTATTGACTCTCCCTCAATAAGTTCTAATGGAATAAATTTTGTCTTCTTGGTGCCTGCTAATTAGACAATTATTTAACTCTGTTTCTTTTTTTTTTAATGACTCTCTGCTGTTGTTTGAAGACTTCTGTCTATTATTTATAATAAAAACCTCTGTCACATTTTTGCCTCATTATCCTTAACAAATAGTGCATTCCCCAGCCTCAATCCACGGCTCCCTTAGTTCTCCCTCTCCCAGCACCATTCCAGGCTAGAACTCCCAGAGTTTCAAAGACCAGCTGTTATCATTTTGTTGACTGAGAGATTTTTAGAAACTTCTATCACAGGCACAAGGCTCCATGGGGGGCTGTTGAATTAAATATCAGCTCTTCAAACACAAATTAGCTCAGAGAACAAAAGCAGCAGGAAGACAAGGGACAAATAGAGGCAAGTGCTGCAGTCCTCCCACTCAGTGATTGGGAAACTGGCCCTCTCTCTCCTCCCTGGAACGGAGACAGGAATTCCTACGCCAGTGGCCACACTTGGCCATGGCCAGTCACATAGCTCTTTCTAGGACTGGAAATCAAGCTTAGCTCAGCCCAGGGTCACTCGTGCTTTCATCAGAAGATTCTGTGTGTTCAAAGGAAATGATCCTTTTCACTGTCTCCTACAGCACCTTAAAGGTTTTCCATTGAACTGCTATGTTTTTTCAAGGGGAGAAAAGACAAAACAAGAAAGTACAGAATTAACATTTGCTCAGCCTTACTACATTTCAATAGCTGCCTGCCATGGAGATAGGATTAGCCTATCTTCGTTTTATAGTAACGTATAGAGCGTAGTAGTATAGAGACTAGTCAGGGGTGGGCAAACTTTTTGACTCGAGAGCCACAATGGGTTCTTAAACTGGACCGGAGGGCCAGAACAAAAGCATGGATGGAGTGTTTGTGTGAACTAATATAAATTCAAAGTAAACATCATTACATAAAAGGGTACGGTCTTTTTTTTTTTTTTTAGTTTTATTCATTTCAAATGGGCCGAATCCGGCCCGCGGGCCGTAGTTTGCCCACGGCTGGACTAGATCCTACTCAAAGCCTGCCCAGGGTTGGATTCATGAATGTGAGACTTGACAGTCACATAGGACCCTTGGCTCAGGATGGCCACACTTGGTTAAATGCTCTGCTGTCTTGAATTCAAAATAATTTTATCTTTCACCTTCTGTTTTGCAAATGAAATCCAATAGGTCACAGAGCACGCACACAAGCAGAGGAAGTGCAGGCAACATGCATATTTACCATGATGCCCCTTCACATATGGCACCTGTGATGCCCATAAGTATAGAATTTCAGTGGATCCATGATGTGTGGGAATTCAACAACACTCAAAGCAAGGGCAAGGTAAGCATGTTAAGCTCATGACTGAGTGAGAGTCCTGGCAGCCCCCAAAACTACACTTTCCTTTCCCATCAGAATTTTCTTTGAACACGAAAAGAAGGAAATGGTTTTCTAAGAAACACAAACTACCAAGGAACCCTTTCGTAACTCTTTTTACTCCTATCACATCCCTGTGTTAGCCAGCCACTTATGCTGAAAATGATGACATTGACGGAAAAGGAAAAATAAAAGGTCGGGCAACCCATAGCTTCTTCTCCTCTCAGTCCCTCCTTCCCAGGCCCTCCTTACTCATCAGTAACTGGAAGAGAGGGTATGTTGTAGACTATTAGTGTATCAAGAAGTGAAACAACAGTTGCGTTGGTTTTGTTCAGTGATGGCGCTATCCTAACAAGAACAGAATACATATGGATGCACACACGAGCAATGAAATGCGAATTGCTTCATTTCAGTGAATGCATATGAGTTAAATGCTCTTATATTTGCATTTAATGTATTGAAATAAGACATTGCACAGTTTGAAGATAAATGATAAGTTCTATGCTAATAACTTAAAAGTTTAGTTTTTCTTTACTTAGTATGACATTAAATAACAAAACATACCATGAGGAGCAAAACGTGAGACCATGAAAGAAAGGAAAAAGCTTCATATTTTAATGCCTTTACCCACACTTTCTTCCTGCTTTTAGAACAAAGGGCCCCACATTCTCATTTTGCACTGAACTTTACAGTGCCCACCCTGCCTGTGGCATCAGTATGCAGTAGAACAGTGATGGTGAACCTCTGACACATGAACTCATTTTTTGGGTTGATTTTTCTTTGTTAAATGGCATTTAAATATATAAAATAAATATCAAAAATATAAGTCTTTGTTTTACTATGGTTGCAAATATCAAAAAATTTCTATATGTGACATGGCACCAGAGTTAAGTTAGGATTTTTCAAAATGCTGACACGCTGAGCTCAAAAGGTTCGCCATCACTGCACTAGAAGCTGGTTAGAAATGCAGAATCCCAGGCCACTTCTCAGATCTGGAACAGGAACCCCAGGTGATACAAGTCCAGGTCCACATTAAGTTTGAAGCCCAGGATTAGAGAATCTGCTCAGTGAATCGCAGGTGTCCAGTGGGGAAGCGGGGATCCAAACGCTGGCAGCCTGATCCCAGAATGAGGTGAGGACCCCATGCACACCACTGCGGGCTGTGAAGTCAATGCGTATTTACCCAACTTACAGATGTAGAAACAGCTCAGAGAGGGTAATGAACATACATCTTAATAAGCTACCAGCTAATAGGTGATAAAACAGGAATTAGAAGCAAATCTTCCTATTCCCAAATCTAAATTGTTTTCATTTACACCAGTTTTCAAATAAGAGTGAGTATCAGAAATAATGGGAGTTTTTTTAAATGCAGAATCCTGGGCCTCACCCCAGACACATCAAACCAAAATCTCTTGGTTGGGGTTTGAAAATCTGTGTATGTAGACACAGTGGTTCTTAGATGTGGCTGCACAGAAGCACCATGTGGGGAGCTTTTTAAAAATCCTGATGACCAGGCCACCTCTAAGATTAATGAAATCAGAATCTCTTCGAGTGGGGCTCACTCAACAAAATGTAAAACCAATTGAGAACTCCTGTTTTAAAACACTCCCAGGTGATCCTGCTGCTCAGCCAGTGTGGGAACCCTGCTTCACGCCTGATCGTGCTTCTGGTAACAGGGCTGCCTGCTGGGCTCCCGGGTGTAGGTTAGAAAAAAGTGCCCAGTGATCAAACAAACAAAAACATGGAATTTCAAGAAGCTAATTTTATTTCTAGAGCCAACCTAATCAACCAGCTCTGTGTGTGAAAAAATGCAATTAGTACTCAGGATCACTGGTGCATGTTTTGTTAATAAAACTGTAAAAACTTATCAAAGACTCATTAGCAGCCAAAAGCAAAACTCTGTACTAAATATTTACATCTATTTCCAAATCAATATTTTTATCTTCAGGAATAATGATATTCACCAGGAATTATTCTAGAACCTTTGTCAAGTGTTCATGTTAAGAGAGAGTGGTGCTCTTGGTAACAGTCATGGAAGCTGGGGAGACAGGGACCCTCCAGGGTACGAGAAAGAAGGAGGCCGTGGGGAGAAAGTGAGGAGCCGGGAGTCTTTTATGAGCTGTTGGCAGAGAATCTCGGGAGATCAGGGATAAAAAGTCCCCAGAGGTCAAGAATTAAAACTCTCTTTCAAAACCTGACCCAGCCTATAGCATCTGGCCCTGACACCAAGTTTCTCAAAGCTGATCTGGTGACCACCACCTTTTTACGGGTGCTTGCTTCAAAGGGTAGCAATTTCTAATCCTAGCCCAGCATTAGATAATAATCCCACCTACCAGATTAGCATCACCTGGGGTGGGGGGGCTTTAAAAACAAACAAACAAAGGGATTTATATGTTCATTAAAGTTTGAAAACAGCTGTTCTGACAGTTCAGACAGTTCTATCCCAGTGTTAGTGGCAAATCCAAGCTAAGGCCACCCTAGGGATGTTTTGGTGGCTGATTAGCTGCCCCCCCACCCCCTTGAACAACACATATCTTCATAGAACTCTCTTTCCTATCTATTCTAGAGTGCCTTGGAGATTGTTCTACACATGTAGAACATTAGCCACCAAAAGGGCCTTAGACATTATATGATAAAAAAAAATGCCCAATACAGGGGTCACTTCCACATAACCCAAGATTAGTCCCCCTAATTACCCTAAATGAGCCCAATTTGCCTATTTTGTAAGGTTTCACTGGCACACAAAAGGTTCTTGTCATTGAACCAAAACCTGCTCCCCAAACTACAGAACAAATGGTCCTTTATCTTACCTCAAGGGCTACCCAGAGGCAATCTCTCTTCTACAGGACTTTCTTTAATACCTACAAAAATACACCACATCCCACTCAAACCTTTTCTTCTTCAAGCTTAATAATCCCATGTCCTTTACATTTTATTTGTATTAAATTATCTTAAAATTATGTTTGTATCTGGTCTTGCATAATATTTATTTTTAGTTCATGTGAATGGGAGAGTGCATATTTCATTTTTTGTTCCTTATTTTTTCATCAAACCCAAGGCTTCTAAGAGCTGTGTGTGTTACTCTATGCATCTCTTAGTTTTTTTCTCCAGTGCCAAAGTTTCCCCACACCCCTCCCCATCTCTCCTACACCCCCAAGTCTTCCTGCTACCCATATAATCCTATTTTTACATATTCCTCTTTATCCATGTATTCTTTAAACCAAGTCACCCAAAACTGAATATCATCTGATACATTATAAATACACAGGGTAGTGGCGATATACAGGGTGGGGCAAAAGTAGGTTTACAGTTGTTCATATGGAAAATAATACAATAACTAATAAATAATAATACAAGAATAAACTCTGTGTTTTGTGTACTCATAACTGTAAACCAACTTTTGCCCCACTCTGTGTTTTATGGGGTATATGATCCTAGATTCCCCATATAGTTATCCATCGGTAAGGTTTTTAGTTGTAATGACAATACCTCATTTCAATCCTTGACCATTGATAGACATTCCCCTCCTGAGGTTGCAGAAACCTGTGGCCTGCGGAATATTGTCTCTTAAGTAGACTAACGCTGCATCCTATTTCCATGAATTTCTTTTGCTCATGGAAATGCTTGTTGTGTTGTTCCAGGTAAGCTTACTAAAGGAGACTCATAATATGCAAAATAAACCTTAGAGATCATCTAGCATGAAGTTGCCTGAGGAGGTGCTAGTAAACTAAACATTTTCTGAAGGAGGAAACTGAGGTCCAGAGGGGTTCAGCGATTTGCCCAAGGACACAAGCCAATTCCAGTCTCAGAGCTGAGTCAGAAGCCCCAGGTGTCCCGACTTCCAGGCCGGCTTTTCCCAGGGTCCCTGTGGGCCATGCTCCCTGCAGCACAGGAGGGCTGTGCATTGGCTCCTACAGCTGCCTTTCCCTTCCCCGCCCATGGATTCTCTGAAAGCAGAACACACAGACCCAGTCTATATTGGAGCTTCTGAGCTACAATGCCTGCATTATTTAACACTGGTGTTAGCTATTGGGGTGGAGAATAGATGGCACTATAATAAAATCCATAAAATATACCAAATTGGATTTTTTTTCAGGGATGGCTCCAAGCACAAGTTCATAATCAAAAGGTTTTCAGAGAGACTGGAAATAGTGTTTGCTCTGTTGAAATTTCCCTGAATCTTAAGAACATCACTGTTCCCTATCATCCACTGGCTGAATACTTTGGGCATAGAGATGTGCGTTACACTAAGTCATGAAGAAAGGGGACACTTCCAAAAGGCCTGATAAAGAAGGCTTTCTCCTCAGATTTAGAACCATTTCCACCTTAGGGCATGAAGGTCTGTAGCCCTCGTGGTCTCCTAATACTTCCTGAGCAGCCCAGTCAAGATGTTGGAAGTGATGGGTGCATTTGCCTACAAGGTGAGGAAGCTGTCAGTGACAGCGAGTGGCAGTGGCATCTGCTATCCCTTTATAGACATCTGGGTTTGCAGGGCTACTGACAGCAAAGCCTCCCAGTTCTTCATAAGGACTTGACCACAATTCCAATATGTCACCAGGTGCTGCCCTTCTTAAAGCTTAGGAGTCAGAGGAGCTCTGTTTTCCGTCAGTGTAGTCAAGTGAGGAGCAGCAATTAGCACAAGCCTCCATCCAAAATTTCCTACTAATACAAGTACTTTAAAAAGAAAACTTCCAGTTCAAGAAGCTTTCATGAGAATACCCAATTACCTCTCTTTAAACCCAAGTTCCCATTAAAATGATATTATTTTAAAAATAAAATTGTAACAGTGATAGCACCTAAGAAAGAGAGTGATTCGAGCATCAGAAAGTTTAAGGAAATCCTGGAAGACAGAAGGTGGGATATTACAACCCAAAGCACCAGAAATAAGACACGCTCCCTGGAGAAGTTGGAGATGAGCCAAGCAACTTGGGGTCAACAAATGACAAAGCTCAGGAATAGGCTCTGAGGCAGCTGGACGAGTTAACTGAAGAACTCTTTTTAGATTAACTGAGCCAGCAAAGTGCTAATTCCTCTTCAAAGTATACAGAACACAAATGCAGAACGTTGGCCTGATGGGATGAAGCTTTACAACCACTCCCTAACAAAAACAGGCAATCATCTGCATAAAGGTCACTGTGTGGGTGTTCGAGGCAGAGAGAGAAAGAGAATAAAAGCTCATGCTTTCTGTTCTCTTCATCAGACCCTAAAAGAAAGGAATAGGAGGAGGATAAGAAGGAAGAATAACAAAAGGAGAAAAGGAGGAGGAGAAGGTGGAGGACGAGGAGGAGAGAGCTCTCTTTCCGAATGCCCTCGTCTGGAGCACCTTCAGCTGCGGTGACAGCTGCGGACTGAGTGTCTGCTTCACCTCCAGGTGCCCATCACCTGGCCCATCCACTCACATGCTTCCCTCTCATGAGAGAAGTTCCTGTTGATAGACACCAGCACAACCATAGAGAAAATTGTATCAGGAATATATACTAATTAAACTAGCCCTTCATCCATGTGTCTTCACCAATAACCAGGACTCACTAGACATGTGAGTGAAACCAAGAGAGAAAGAATCTCTATCACAGTAACTGAACCAAATAACAGACTCAATAAAAAGCAGGCGTTAAACCACCAACAAAACAACAAGAAAGCCCACTGCATGGGAGAACATATTTGGCAATGTTATATCCAATTAAGGCCTAATCTCTAAAATTTATAGGGAACTCAGACATCTTAACAAAAGGAAAATAAATAATCCAATCAAAAA
>NW_005367587.1:4597299-4597915 GCF_000412655.1 Myotis brandtii
GACAAGGGGGGAAAAAGGAGACATATGTAACACTATATGTAATACTTGAATTAAAAAATAAAAAAATAAAAGTTTAAAAAGAAAGTTAAAAAAAGGTAGCAGGTGTTACTATAGTGAGCACTTAAGAATTTTTTTAAAAAATCTAATTAGTCTGCTCTGAGATATCCGAAAAGGTTTGATTTCTTATAAAACAAGACTGGTGTGGATCCAAAAGATGAAGCAAAGGGTCCAAGAAATAAAAAAAGGGGAGAGAAAACTTAAGTGACATGGAGGATATAGTCAAGAAATCCAACATCTATTTAATGAAAGCTCTGAAAGTAGAAAACAGAGACAATGGATGTGAGTAAATAAAATATAATGAAATGACACCCTGGTAGATATTCTCAGTTGTTAGAGTGTTGGCCCTTGCACTGAAGGGTCATGGGTTCAAATCCCAGTCAAGGGCAGGTACCTGGGTTGTAGGTTGGAGCGTCAGCCCCTGGTCGGGGCGTCAGCCCCTGGTCGGGGCACATAGGGAAGACTACCAATTGATGTGTCTTTCTCACTTTGATGGTTTTTTCTCTCTCTCTCACCACCCCACCCTCCCTCCCTTCCACTCTAAAAATCAATGGGAAAA
>NW_005367587.1:4598166-4636098 GCF_000412655.1 Myotis brandtii
GAGACATATGTAATACTATATGTATTACTTGAATTAAAAAATAAAAGTTTAAAAAGGAAACAGGTGTTACTATAGTGAGCACATAGGAATTTTTTTTAAATCTAATTAGTCTGCTCTGAGATATCCGAAAAGGTTTGATTTCTTATAAAACAAGACTGGTGTGGATCCAAAAGATGAAGCAAAGGGTCCAAGAAATAAAAAAAGGGGAGAGAAAACTTAAGTGACATGGAGGATAGAGTCAAGAAATCCAACATCTATTTAATGAAAGCTCTGAAAGTAGAAAACAGAGACAATGGATATGAGTAAATAAAATATAATGAAATGACACCCTGGTAGATATGCTCAGTTGTTAGAGTGTTGGCCCTTGCACTGAAGGGTCATGGGTTTGAATCCCAGTCAAGGGCAGGTACCTGGGTTGCAGATTGGAGTGTCAGCCCCTGGTCAGGGCACATAGGGGAGACTACCAATTGATGTGTCTTTCCCACTTTGATGGTTTTTTCTCTCTCTCTCTCACCACCCCTCCCTCCCTCCCTTCCACTCTAAAAATCAATGGGAAAAATATCCTCTGGTGAGAATTAATATATATAGAGAGAGAAATGAAATTTCCCAAAGCTTAGGACACAAGAATATTCAAACAAGTTCCTACCAAGTGCCAAATAGAATTAGCAATATAGCTTGATGAAATTTCAGAATTCCAAGGATGAAGAAAAAAATCTTAAATGTTTTCAGAGAGAAAATAACCACTTATAACCACTTATAAAAGAAAAATCAGAACGCAGTTCCAGTGTTTTATTTATCAACCACTTACATAGCTCTCATTTTATGCCAGGCCCTTTTCAAGACACTTTAAAAACAAGAACTCATTCAGTGATTTAAAGTATCACAGTCCTTTTCATCAACAAGCTTGAGTACTAAAACACAATCAACTAATATCTTCAAAGTTATAAGAAAAATATTTTCAAGCTCAAAATCCCATACATATTTGAAGCATCAATCATGTGTGGGCAAAATAAAGGCATTCTTTGACATTTAAGATACAGAAAATTCACATGCCCCATGTGAAAAATAAAAACCACTAGAAGCTATTCCAACAAAATTTAAAAGAGATACAAAAAGACAATATGAGATATAATAAGCTGCTGAATATGACCTGGAAGAACTGAAGAGAGTTGACAAGAAATTAAACAATGATCCAAGAAACTAAACGAGGTTCTTGACTTGGATATTATCTTTCGAGCATGGGTGGTTTAGTGATATAGGATGATATTGCCTTCTCTGTGGCCAGGCACTAAGTTTGGTGTGACAATGGATACTCTATGCATAATCATAGCACTGCAAATGCTGTATGGGGGGTTAATTTTTATAATAAACCTATTGTCAAAGCAAGGGGAAAATGTCATTGCAGGAAATAGAAATGCAAATGAAAAAATACAAATGGAACAGAAATTGAGGAGAGAAAAAGGAGATGAAAGACTGGGAGAAAATGTAGTGAAATAAATGCTTCATCTTTCATGTCAGGGAATCAACAAATACAATCCAGCATTAATAAATCAAGAAAAGAAAATGTTGGTAATAATTTAAAGTTTATAATAATGAGCATCAGAACAACTAAAGGTCAGAAACTAGTAGTTACTGGGAGTAGGTTCTTCTGTAAACCTAAAACTGCTCTAAAAGAGTCTATTAGTTAAGAAAAAGAGTAGCTACCTGTGGAGTAGGTGGGTAACCCTTCTGTGTAGTTTAAAACATTTTCATTATGATTACTTTAATAATATGCTTAACCTTAGAATAAGTATGAAATAATATAGTGAAACAGATGGAGAATTTTTGACAAGTATATCTGATCCTCACTATGGTTATTTATGTATTTCTCTTACCCCCACAAACTCTTTGAAAGCTTATCTGTGTATTTACTGTTGTGATCAACACAGAACTTTCAGCCTTATGTTTAATTTAAAAGGTTATTTACAGGGTGGGGCAAAAGTAGTTGTTCATGTGGGAATAATATAATAATCTTACCTAATAATAGACAAACATGTAAATTAACCATCCCTCCGTTATGCTCACGAGCCAATCAGGAGAGTATGCAAATTAACCCAACAAAGATAGCGGTTAATTTGCATATGTAGGGGTGAAGCGATGGAGCGAAGCCTGAAGGCTCCGTCCAGAGCTGCGAAGACTGAAGGCTCCGTCCGGAGCGAAGGCCTGGGTCCCAGGTGCCAGAGGAAAACCAGTGCTGGAAGCCAGGGGATGGGAAGGCCTATTGCATGAATCTCTTCGTGCAACGGGCCTCTAGTCTGTATCTATAAAAGCCTATGCAACTGTTATGACTGGACAACAGGACAACCAGACAACAGGATGACACGCACTGACCACCAGGGGGCAGATGCTCAATGTAGGAGCTGCCCCCTGGTCATTAGTATGCTCCCATAGCCAACCTCCTGCAGCCAACCCACCTCCCACAGCCCCAGTTGGGACTGAGCAAGACAGTCCAATTGCCCGATCTCTGGCCAGACCAAGGGACCCCACCCATGCACAAATTCATGCACCAGGCCCTAGTTAATAAATAACAATACAAGAATAAATTGTTTCATGTACTTGCAACTGTAAACCTACTTTTGCCCCACCTTGTACAAAAATTTTAAAAGAAATACAAATAAAAAGACACAATTATTAATGTTTCTTACTAATTTTCAACTTCCACCAATCACTTCATGTGTGTAATACCATCTAGTTAGGATACTGGCTGGGAGCCAAGGTCTCCTTGGTGCCATCTGCTGCCTGTCTGGCACTCCTTTGCCCTTGGCTCCCTGTTTCTTGACAGCTTTCCTAAACTCATAGTCCTTCCCTGGGCCCACCTAGCAATGTCTGCATCTTCCTGCACATCTGCCTTTCCACTGCTTGTTCTCAGTTTGACAGCTTTGCTTTGTCTGGTCTCTGAATGGCCTTCCTTGCTTCAGACAGACCCGCCATCCTATACTCCTCATCCCCACGCACCTCAGTGTGCTTCTGCCTCTTGGTGGTTCTGGGGTCCTACTCTGCACCTGCCTTTCACTGATCTGATGCTGGGCTCACTTCTAAATATATATATAAAACGCCACTGGAACTTAAAAAACAGAGAGTTGGAAGTTAGGCAAGTATTTTTCAAGAGTGGTTTGATCAAGAATGTCGACCTCAGTGAGGTGATTCCATCCCCTCCGGTCAAGCCAAGGGCAAGGAGCTGAAACAGAACCCCCCAGAGAACTGAACGTGCTCTCTGCAGTTTGGTGAGCAGTAAATAGTGAATAGCTCATTCCTGTGAAATCCAAAAAACAAGAGAGGTTATGGCTGGCCTCTCATAACATGAAAAAAGAGAGACTGTCCTATGGAGGCAACCAGCGCTCCCAGCATTTGTGAGGGCAATACATGTGGCAGTGTTTCTGGTGAGCCAGGTGCTGGCTACCCCTGAGCCAACATGGAATTCTCATAGAGTCTGAACAAGAGACCCCCCTACAGGGGCAAGGGACTCTGCCAAGAGAGGCTGGGCAGGTGGCCAGCTGTAGGCCAGGGGTCTGAGCAGCATTATAAATTACAGCTGTAATACAAGTACATTCAGATGTGTCTAGCAAACCTCAGGTAAAAGAACCCCTATGGTGGTCAGGGCAGGAAAGGAAATTGGGGCTTTTCCAAAGCCTATCAGAATGGCTAATGAGAGAGTCAGCTGCAAACACTTGTCAAGCCCAAAAAGCACTGAGGCCAGCTCTTAGCAATGTTTATCAAGTGAGAAATGTTCTCCCCACCAGTGGTAGGCAGATTTCTAAGCTGGCCTCTGAGACTCCTGCCCCCGGTAGCCAAGCCTTTGTGTGACACCCCTCCTCCTTGAGTGTGGGAAAAACCTGTGATTTGCTTCTAACCAATAGAATACAATAAAAAGTGAAGGCATTTTATAAATGTGAGTGAAGTCCCTAATCAGCTGACTTGAAGTAATCAGAAGGGAGACTGTCCTGGGTTGGCCTGACTTGGTCAAGGAGCCCTTGAAAAGAGCCTCTAGAGATCAGCGATGCTCTCTCCTGCCGGCCTTGAAGAAGCAAGTCACAACGAGTTCTACAGAAGCAAGGAACTGAATTCTGCCTGCAGCCATGTAAGCTTGGAGGAGGATCCCAAGCCTCAGATGAGATCACGACCCAGCAGACAGCTAGACTTTTCATTTGGTGACTGCTGTACATCCTTTTGTTCTTCTGGATCCACTTATGAGACTCTGAGTGAAGGACCCAGCTGTGCCTGCACTGTGAGCTCATGAATTACTAAAGTAATAATTTGCTTCACATCAATATAAAAATAATATACACACACTACAACTCCATGGGGGTTGAAACTAAGGTTAACAAGATGAGGAAGGATTGGTCAAATTACTCGGTGGGGAAAAGAAGGAAAAAAAGCTGACCATACCCTCTGTCTCTTTGCAAGGGGTCAGCTTAAGGCCAGAACTAGCTGGAGAGGAGGGAAAGCATAACTTTACATAAGGATTAGTTTTTATCATTACTCGGAATTGTGTTTGTGGTATGTAAACTGCCCTGCTGCCCTGGTTATCAAGAAAGGAAGGTAGCCACCGGCCCCAAAGTGTGGGAATTGATGGGCAGCACAAGAAGCATAGTTGCCTTCAGATTACACCTTGAAAGTCTCACTTGTTTATTATGTCGCTTCTTTACACTGAGATCGCCACAAACCAAATTGGAATTGTTTATGACTGATGCTGTCTTTCATCCTAACAGACTGTCCATTTACCCACACTGCCAGCAACCATTAAGAAGAAACTCCAGGCCTCCCAATCCCCTCAAAAGACTTCCCTCATCCTCATTTTTTTCCATCTTCAGCCTTAACCCTGCATTTTCTCAGCTCCTGACTTCCTGGCCTCATTTTTTCTTTCTAGCCCTCATGTCTTTCTTTAGACTTGATAGATCTGTTCTTTCTAATTAGCTTTAGTGCCCCCTCTGCAATAGGTCTCTCCCTGGGCCCATCTACTTATGTCTATGCTGGGTAACTCCCATGCCTGGCCAACCCCTGGTCTTTATTACCCAACCCCAGCACTGGTCTACTTAACTGGCATCCCTACCAAGATCATCACAACTTCCCATGATGGGGGATTCAACAAAAGCTGGGTATTCTCAGCAGTCTTCTTATGGGGAGAGAAGGCACAGGAAGAGTGGCCAACAAAAGCACAGCCTCGATCACACAATCTGTACGCACACCTGCCAGCACATGCATGCACACACATAAATCTTGGAAGCATAAACAGCAAGAATTAAAGAGACGTTGCATTTGGTGACTGCTGGGTGCCCATTTTTTCTTCTGGGTCCACTGTGGAGCTACAACTAAAGGGTCCAGCTCAAGAGATTAGAGTCATGGATGCTGAGGGTTTCAAAGGGCCTTAAAGGAAAACTCTAGGAAAAGCCTACAGTATGACAGATGTCTGTGCCAAGGGCCCCTACTCCAAGTGCAAACCCAAGTCCTCCTGCTATAGCTGTGACATCAGAGGAGTTAGAAGGCAATCTCATCGCCATACCTAAACTTTAACTCAGAGAAGACGGAGATCTCATCCTTCTGTTAACCACTGTATCCCCACACCTAGAACGATGCCCAGCATTTGGATCATGTTCCATAAAAGTCCACCAAATGAATGAATGACTGAAGGACCAAGTTCCAAGATGACCCTGCAAGCATAGGCCTTTGCCAAACAAGTAGACACTCACTTAGCCCCGCGCTCTCTCTCCTTTTGCCTCTCTCTCTTTCCCTTTGCTTTTTTGTCTATCTATCAGTTTTATCTACTTCTCTGTCAATTCCCCCAAGTCTCTCTGCTCCTCATCTCTCTTGCTGACCCTTGTGAGGCTTCTCTACTCCTACTCTCTCAATTTTTCTTCTCTCTCCATCTCATGCCTCTGCTTTACCTGACTCCCTCTGTCTCTCATCCCCTTTTCTTCATCTTTCCTTTCTCCCTTTGTACCTCTTCCTCCCACCCCCTCACCTCACAGGCAGATCCATTTTCATCTGTCCCTCTCCCTACCACTTACCTACCATACTATTCATTTGAAGGACATTTTATCTGTTACATCTATTGATTAAAAAGTTTTATGTTCCCTGTTCTTAATTAACTTATCATTCATTCTGCTCCCATATATTGCTGTTGCATATTTCAAACAATAGATAAATTGCTGATAAAGCTATTTGTAAATCAATGTTCTGTAAACTAAACCATATTTCAAGTGTACTAGAACTTGCTAGATAAAGGAATCTATGATGAAAAATTAAGCAATTTCCAATAATGCATATTTTTGTAAATCTGAAGTTTCAGAAAATAGCCATATAAAATAAAGCAAACTCATTTTAATGTCACCACAATCATTCTGCCCCAGTTTTGGTTGATCTCCTTGAGTTGGATATTATTTCTCAAAAAAATGTCTGTAAAGGGGACTAAATTCTCCTGGGAGGCTCTTCTTTATGGAAATGGAATTGTTGGAAGATGAAAGATGAATGAGAACATGTTCAAAGTCTGCAAATTTATAAAAGGTAAAAATACAAAGAGTGTCCATTCATTATACATATGCCTGCTAGTTACTATTATATTCCAGGCACTCCAGTAAGTACTGAGGATAAAAACTTGATTAAGACATAGTGCTTGCCCTCAAGGACTCACAATCTGATAGGGGACGGAAACACGTAATTTCAAGACAATTAAGTATTTCAAATAATAGTAGCACACATGTTTAAGAAGGCTTGGCAGTGGCACCAAGTGGGGAGAGCTGCACAAGAGCAGGAACTGGGTGTGTTTGATTGCTGTCTTATCGCCGGTGCCTAGCATGGAGCCCCCTTACATTAGACACACAACGAATATGTGTTATTATTAAATTGTTGAGTAATCTACTCCACTGTGGTGGGAGTTGAAAGGAGCAAATCAATAAAGGCTTCATAAGTGAGGAGAAGATATGTACACCGGGGCTTCAAGGAGGATGGATGGGATCAGCTTCTGGTGTGGAAGCTCCGAGTTTAAGGTACAGAGGTGAAGAAGAACTCTGTACATTCAAGAACTAATTTCAGGCAAGCACATGCCATTCACAAAAGCCTTCTCTCAGATTATCAGGAGGAGAGAGAACTTAATTTCTTTTATGTGTAGTTCACCATCTTGTTTTTTTCTCTTTATGTCTTTCTCTGTTTTACCACTGAGCTACTTCTTGTCTCCTTTATGCCTCTTTGTTGTAATTAGTCCCTCAAGGATCTCTCTTTCTAATTCTCCCAAATGCCAGCTCTCTCCTTCATAGACTCCTAAGTTACTGTTGTATCACAACTGTTTGAGGTAGTTCCCTACCATGGTGTGTGTTAGGGCAAATATGTGCTATTAATTCTAATACATCCTTGATTGCCCCTCAGAACCTGTTAGATATGGTATACCTATTGTATTGGTTTCCATAGGCAGCATAAGCTTACATCCAGGATTTTCCAGGAAAGTTTTTATCTCAAACACTCTCTTGTGTTGTTCCCTAACCTGCAGAGTCCCTGAAATTTAAATATTTCATCTCTTATCTCTGTCTCCCAGTCTGATCTGACAGCATGAAGCAGCACAAAATTCTTTTGTTAGGCCATGTGTCACATACAATTTTTGTTCCAGAAAATCTGAAGACCAGATTCAGGAGTCTTGTCTCCTATGACAATTTGTAAGTCCTAACATTTGCTGCAATAACTTCCCTACACTGAGGCTGCTCTAGGAACAGGAGCTGTGTGGTTGCAAGCGCTGTGCAGCATATTGGCTGAAAACTTAAGGACGTCAGCATTGCCCTTAGGGAGGGCAGGAGAGATGATACAGGTGGCAAGGCAGGACATACAGCATATGGGCTTTGCAGCCAGACAGGCTGAAATTCTAATTTCATCTCTACCACTTCCTAACCAAGCAATTGCCTCCCACAGAGGCTGATATCAGCCCATCTAAGTGTTCTTCCTCCTCCACTTGGGGATGAAATGGAACCAGGAGGCCCTCTCCTTGCAGTTGAAGCTTGTCCCCCAACATTACCTAATGCAGTAATGACATAGGTGCCTGCCTCTGGCCTTCTCCACCCCAAGGCTACCTTCTGTCAACAGCCACACATGCTCCTATATCACCTTCATTTGGCGGCATGGCCCACACACTAGTCTTTGCCTCCTCTGATTAGTATCCCATTGACTCTCCCTGCTCTGGGGTCTCCAAGCAATAATTGCCCAAAGTTTGTCTCTGACCCACACAACTCCTGCAGCTTCATCTGAAGTCCTGACCTAGGGGTCATAAGCTAGGAAAGGGCTCTTGGCAAACCTTAGATTTTCATCCTGGCTATCCGGTGCTCATGTTTCTCACCCCTAAGGAATGCTGCATAACATTACGTAAGTCAGTCCCACACAGAGGGGCCCACCCCATAGAGGAAGGCACTCCTCCTCTTCAGCCACATAACTGCAAGGCCCTGTCTTTTCCCAAATTACATACACTACATGTGCCAATTCTTCCGACCAAGTTAATGCCCTCTAGAAAGCTGCCTACACACTGCCAAGTTCAGCAACTGCTTGTCCCCAGTTCTCCTTCCTTGCTTGTCCTCCCCTCCTCCAATAGCCCCACTGTCTTCTTACAGATCTTACTCTTTCATTTATTCTTCGCTCTATTCTCCTATCACATGCCTTGGTCATTTTATGGGAATATAAAGGCCATACATTTCATCCAAGTTACACAAGACTCTCTTAATTCTGACTCCTAAGGACTGCAGGGCAGCCGTCTGAAGCCAGAGCATAAGAAGGACTGCAGAGCACAGTGTGGGCAGTCATTTTCTAAGAACTAAAATACACACCCAATTTACATGACTATTTGCATTTGTGTATAAATTATACATCAATATGTATCCTCCCAAGACAGTGAGTTACTAAAATAATTTTGCTACTTTCAACTTGTCATTGCTCAATTTTTCCTCTCTCCCACTTGCAACAACACCCACACACATCTTTTCAGCCCTCAGAAGAGAGTGATAAAAAAGAGGGGAGAAAAGAAAACATAAGATAGAATGAGGTAGAGGAGAAAATATAACAAAGGAAGGAATAAAGATGAGAAAATATCAATGCAATAATAAATATTTGAGTAATTAAATAAAGGGTACCACTGTAATGAGCTTATGGTGATGATTATAAATACAATTGACTCCATAGCCAATGAAAGCAAAATAAATATAAAATCACATAAATGCTGCCCTAGCTGGTTTGGCTCAGTGGATAGAGCGTCAGCCTGCGGACTGAAGGGTCCCAGGTTCGATTCTGGTCAAGCGCATGTACCTTGGTTGTGGGCACATCCCCAGTAAAGGGTGTGCAGGAGGCAGCTGATCAATGTTTCTCTCTCATGGATGTTTCTAACTCTCTGTCCCTCTCCCTTCTCTGTAAAAAAAATCAATAAAATATATTTTTTAAAAATCACATAAATGCAATCTTTCTAAAATTTCCTACTTATTTCAGATACTAGGGCTTAATTTCTAAGGAAAGTGTCTTTAATAGGTCATTCTAGAATGCATATATGGATTCAGCCTTTTGATAATAACCAAATGTCATAAAATAGTTCAGCTACAACTGTTTTATGCCCACAATGAACTGCTTTCTTTAAAAGGATCAAGCAAGACAAAGTGTGTAGTAGACAGTGCTCAACCTACAAACCACTTCCTTGAGAACTTCTCTCTGCCACCCCATCCCATCTCACCCCAATTAGGCTGTTCAGGCAGCCATGTATTCACTACAGGACTCCTACATCCTTGACCAACCACAATCTTTCTCCTAGGAATCTGGACTTGGGATGCGGAGATGCTGGGTAGTTTGAGCTCTTCACTTGACTCAGGATGGTAAGTTTGCCCTTCTGGAACAGCCAACTTCAACTGGACAGAAGGAAGCACATATAACAAATGCAACCAGAGAGAAAGCCTGAGGCTGAAACGTGTCTCAGCCCAGGTTCTGAGGGCTCCCAACTCCAGGTTGCAGCCCCATTTTCTGCCCTTGGGAATCGGAGACACCCATGTATCCTTATAATAAACTCTCCCTTCCTGCTCCAGCCAGTTTGGGAAAATATCTTTTATTTGTACCAAAAGAACCTTGACTAAGACTATTTAATCCAATTAATCAGAGGCATTTTCAGTTTAATTTTGTATTTCTAATAATTTTTTAATATATTTGAAGTATTTTGTAGCTGATAAAACTTTTGTTCATTTTCTGTCAAATAAAGTCGAATTAGTTAGGAGATAGGCACTTTGTCTAAGGAGCTTTCCTTAATTGTGTTATATTTTCAGCCAATAAAATATCAGATACTGTAGGTATACATAGCACTTTGTGTTACACAATAGATTATGACTTTACGAATCACACATCTTGAAAAATAAAATACACAGAAGTTCAATAAAATTCTCACCCGTGGGTCTCACTTCTTCATTTCTGCCATCAAAATACCAATACCTCATTAAATGTGAACAAACATTGGAAATGTGCTAATTCAGTTAATAAATGCATAGAAAGAGCAAAGGCACAGATAATGGGGGGGGAGGGGAAGCAGCAAGAAGGAGGCAATAATACTAAAAAAGGAATAAGTCTAAGAAGTTCTGCAGGGCAGGCTGCAGGCTTGATAAGTAATTCATTACAGTAGAAAATAAAATAGAATGTGGTAGAGGATCCACAGGCCCTGAAAGAGGAATCTGGGCCTGTTCTCTCAGCCATGCTGTGTGAAGCTCTCACACTTTGGTACCAGAACCCCACTGAGTATTCTTTCTAATTGGTTGTATAGCCACAGGGTAAAGTCAATGTATGATCAAATGCACATCCTGCATATTGCACAATGTAAAAGCAGTAATTCTCAACTAATTTTTTTATGTCTCAACAAAGAAATACATTGCAAGCTCATACTAGCAACTGATATGATAATTAACACACCATTGATCCCCATGATAGACACAGACTGGGAACTGCACTTATGGATAAGAGACATGAGCCCTGCCTTCAGTAGGTACAGGTGTTAGTTCAGTCCTATGTCCATGCTCTACTGTCTCCACTCACTGATGCTAATACAACTAAAGTTGGATGAAAAAACATAAAACTGAAATTATCATTATTAATATTCAGTATCTGCTCTATGCCAGACTATATTAGGTGTTTTCTGTATAAATATTATATATAATTCTCTTTATAACTCTACAAGGTAGGTATTACTCTACCTATTTAACAGATAGGCAAATTGAGGTTCAAAGAAATTAAGTAATTTGCCCAAGTCCCACAGGAAGTAAATGAGGGAATCCAGGATTGAACCCAAATCCCTCTTAATCCTGAGTCTATCTGTTTCTATTTCATCTGGACTCAACATAAACTACACTAAACTGTCTCTGCAAAATAAAAAAATAAAAGGTGTTTGTTCAATCATTCAGTTGCTTATTCATTATGCTTTTATTGGGCACAACTTCAGGGGGCACCACCCAAAATGTATCTCACATTCACCCTTTCCTCTCTGCACAACAAGAACTGGTGCCCTGGAACTTCACAACTTACAGAAAATGTCTACCATTGGGCAAGGCATTCTGAATGACACCAAAGGAAGAAAGGAGCTTATTGTTGATTGTGGGGATACAGAAAATCATCATTAACAAGAGAAAATATAATAACGCCTCAAGCAGGGTAAAAATACAGTGGGCATTCTAAAGCAAGCATCCAAGGGGCTGCTTGAGGAGATTAATAAAGGAGTCTTTTGAATACCATGAGCCATTTGCTGACTGCACAGGTGGCCTGACATGGCCCACTGCTGCCAAACACATTCAAAGACACCATGAGGAAACGAGGCGAGTGGGAAAAGCTTTTTACATTTTTTAATCTTCTGTGAATTATCTTCGTCTGTGCTATGAGTAGAAGCAAATCATTCTCCTGCCTCCTTCCAGTTTCACTGCCTCCCCTATTTCAACACACACATACACACACGTTACAATTTAAACTTATAATTCATATGTATCCTCCTTCATTTGGGTTTCAGTGATTTAATTTTAGGAAATGCAAATACATGTTCTCTTACTACCTTCCCTAGTTCAGCAATCACTTGTCAGTATACTGACTGTAGATGAAATTAAAGGACATCTGAAAAGACCTGTGATTCTAAGAATAAACATTAGAGAAGATTAAAAAGTAATAAATCCATATTTGGACACCAAGTAAACTTCCCTTAATGTTATTTATTTTTGGCTCATGGATAGCTGATAATGTGCTTCTAGAAAGTTAAATATAGTAGGTCAGGGATCCAATTTTTATATTTTTCACATATCTAACATGATCTATTGCTACCGTTTCATAAAAATAAGAAATTGATGCTAATCACATATATATGTGACTGCATGCTCACGCTCACCATGCAAGTCCCCCACCCAGAGATAAACTGCCTCTGTTCTTCATTTCCCTCCTTCCACTGGTATCTAAGTTTTCACTGTTACCGAGGAAGGAAGATATTAATTTTTTGCTCTAGTAGTCAGAAGATTAGAAGCATTAAAACAGATGCACCACAGTCATGTTTATTGGAAAATTTTTTATCTAAAGACCAAAAGGAAGCAAATCTAATTGATAGATACATGAAACAGAGCTGCATTCTCAAAAAGATTATTTTCTTGCTGCTGACTTTCCTCCCTTGCTCTATGTAACACCTCATCTTTGCAAATATAGAGTTTGCTTTCTAATGAATCTCAGGAAATCCTCCCTGTCACTCAGCCTTCCAGGGAGCAGTCCTCTATGGCATGGCACGTCCCTTCACAGGTGGCTACGCCTGCTGAGAAGACATCAGAGATTCCACAGTGGGAGGAAAACCCACAAAACAGACGGCTAAAGTCAAGGGAAGATCTAAGTGAGGAAAGCTGTCTTAGTTAGAGGAGGAAGGAGGTTGGGAAGACAGCACAGAGAAAAAAATGACCCGATCTGGAAAAACACAGTTGACCTTTTCAGGACAAAGTGAGATGCACTGAGCGGTGCCTTAGAGCAAACAAAACCTACCTGATCCTTAGAAACCTGGACTTTGTGAAATGCAGACTCTTGCCCAACCCCCGCCCCCCCAAAAAAACAAAACTACTGAATCCAAACCTCTGGTAATGAGCCAAGGAATCTGGACATTTTCAAAATGTAACAGGTGAGAGAGCTTATTCAGTTTGGAACCATGGCCTTTAAGACATGCACGTTCATACTGTTTTGTCCAAGTAGAAGCCAGTCTCAGCACTGTTGTTGCAGATCCTGGAGGAGGGACAAGCCACTGGGACCTCTGAGACCCGGGTTCAGGTGGGAAACTGAGGGGCAGGGGAGCAGCTGTTCTCCATGAGCAAACGCTAACGGGAGAGGGATATCATTCAGACATGAGTTCACAGCTCTGGAATTAGTGGCAAGAACAGCAATGGAAAGGAAAATCACATGCAAAAGATATTATACAGGAACATTTCATGGAATGTGTTGGTTAAACACATACAGTTAAATATGAAATATGTTCAGACATAGTGATTCTGAGGTTTGGATTTGTGTCCCGGAGCCAGCTTTTTCTCTCCGTCTGCATAACCATCACCCTTTTCCTTCTCTGCACTATTGGAATAGCCTCCAGACCAGTGTCCGTATGTCCATTTTTGCCCATTCCCTGTCAATCCATTCTCTTCCCTGCAGACTCTGATCATCTAAAAATGAAAACCTGATTGTGTTATTCCCTTACTTAGTATGCTGCAATAATTCTTAGGGTAGAATCAAAGTCCTTAATATGACATCAAGGCCCGTCATGATCTGCCTCCGCCTCCTCTCTTGTTACTCTCCCTTCTAGGTCACTTTCATACCGACATCGTTTTCTTCATTGCTTTGAATCACACAGTTTCCTCCCAGACCCAAGACTTTAAGGAATGCTATTTTTTATGCCTGGATGCCCCTCTCCAGCCCTGAATAATCATTCAAATCTCAGGTCAAACATCAGTTCTGCAGAAAAGATTTCCCTCTCCTCCCAGTCTAAGTCAGGTCCTCATACTCCCTGCACTCTTCCTCTGCTGTTCTTTTCCTGCATGCAGTAAGGTATATTTTTGTGAGTGTGTCATTAATTTCTAACTCTCCCTTTGGGATCCAAACTCCACTAAGGAAGGACCATATGTTATAGTCCACAATCTACCAAGCACCTAGAACAACAGTGTCTGAAATATAGTAGCTACTTGTGTTTGCTGGCAGTGGGAGGGGGCAATATATTTGACTGAGTAAGAGAATAAGAGTACTATGAAGAAGCATGGAAATCAGGAAAGGAAAATAAAATGAAGTGTTTCATTTCAAGTATTGACGCTGGTTGATAGCAATAAAAGCAGGTGGACTTAAGTAAAGATAATAAAAATTACAATGACATTTGACTTTAACAGACAATTGATAATGTATGTTGTGGTCTAGGGCTGAAAATAAAGACTTGGATCCTATCCTAATATATAAAAAGCCAGGGGCCGTCCTGACTTAAATGACCGGATGGACGACAGAACAGCAGGCTAGGGTCCCAGCCGGTGCAGCAGGAGTCAGTCCTGGGTCCCAGCCAGTGCAGCGGGAGTGAGTCTGTTCTGGCTGGCGCGGCGGAAGTCAGTCCTGGGTCCTGGCTGGAGTGGGGGGAGCGAGTCAGGATCCCGGCCAATGCAGCAAGAGTGAGTCCGGGTCCCAGCCTGTGTGGCGGGAATTAGTCCAGGTCCTGGTCGCCCATGGCACAGCTGCAGGAGGGAGCTGTGGGAACGGAGCCATGCTGCCATCAGACTGGCCTCTGGGTCCCTCCTCCCTCCTGCAGGCTCCGGGGAATCAGAGCCATGCTGTGATCAGACTGGCCTCTTGGTCCCTCCCCTCACCCACAGGCTCTGGGGAACTGGAGCCATGCTGCGATCAGATGGGCCTCTGGTTTTCCCCCCCTGCCCCCAGGGTCTGGGGAACCAAGCCAAGCCTTTGCACCCCATGCCTGTCGTAGAGGGAGGCGACCAGTGGCAGGGGAGAAGGGGCAGCGCTGCACAGATGACAAGCAGTGGCAGCGGTGGGGGTGGGGCCAGATACATGTAGCCAAGGGAAGGAAATACCCGATAGGCCCTGATCTCAGGCCAAGCCTAGGGACCCTACCCGAGGCATCCCGGATTGTGAGAGGGTGCAGGCTGGGCTGAGATGCCCCCCCCTGCCTCCCCCCGAGTGCATGAATTTTTGTGCACCGGGCCTCTAGTAATTAAATAAGAGATAGTTAAATCTTGAGAAATTCAAATGCAAAAGTACATATAAACAATATCACAGAACCAAATATTGAGCCTTATGGATGGTGACATTTTGTTCTTATTAAGAGACATTAAAGAAGTTACCAATGCCCTTGGGGGTGGGAGGGCCAAATGAGAGAAGGATGGACCAGAGGACATAACCAACCATCATGGTGTAGTAAAACATAAAGCACTAAGGAGGGATTTTCCAGATTTGAACTATCAAAGAAGTCAACTACTGTGGAGAATATAGGGATGGTGAGTGTCAAACAGGCCACTGGTATTGGCACAAGTTTACTCCTCAAAGAGCTGAGCACTCAAAACCTTATCATGAAGGATGGGTAAGAGTATCGGGAAGGTAGATAAAAGCCTATTTCCAAACACCTCCTACCTGTACTTCTGCAAATGTAACCCCAGCATCTTGGTTAGGTCATTGTGCCCAGCACTAGGCAGATTAGAGGCTCTTGGGGTGGCAAATGAAACTCAGTTTCCTCCTCAGACACTTGAACTCTACTCTCAGGTTGTTCATGAGCATCTATCCTGAATACTTGCTGACCTGCACACACTGTGTACTCAGACATGGTTATTCACCTTGCTTTCCTATGCCCTTATGAATGGAGACATTTTGTTTTTATTAAGAGATACTAAAAAAGTCACCAACAATGAAAGAGTTTTGCCCAAATCTTCCCCAGATTAGAACTCAAACTGATTCTAATCTGAACCAATTATGTCATACATCCTCAATGGATGTTTACTGACCCTGATGGTGAAGTTATTTATGGCCTTTGATTTATTGGCACTGTACACATTTTGATTTCAGCAGAGCAGAACTGTAGTGTTATAAATATCTGTGAAATATTTCATCAAGTGTAAATGCAAAAATCCAAATATATAGCGACATTTCTTCTTGAGATGCTAATTGACAAACATAAAGGGAGAGCGGTTGGGAGCAAACACTGAAAATGTCAGTTGATGAAGGTTTATATTTGTCTGTAATAACCCTGACACCCTAAAATGTATAAACAATGAGTAAGATAAAGATCAGAGGTCACTTATTTGAGTTTTCATAAAACCATAAGGTAATACCAGAGATCAACATATGTACCCTACCATCTAGCTTAATGCTCAGGGAAAAAAAAGAGGGCTGAAAAAAATGGAATTGACCACATAAAAAACTACTTCCTCTCAGTATTGATTAGCGGTTATATGAAAATCTTGTTACAGAAAAGAGTTCTACGTCACTGTTACTGCCCACCCACCCCATCTCTCTCTTATAGGTCCAGTTCACTTGGCAAATGTGCCCACCTCTAAACAAGCTCATCCATGGACCTTTAGGACCAGTGACATAAGTGGTCAATTATCAAAATGTTCACATATGACTTTAGGGATCCATGATTAAGCCCAGGGAGAAGGTAGAAAGAGAAAAGGAAGTTAAACTCCTCCACCCCCCTTGTTCTGATATCCTCAGCCTTGCCATCCCTACACTCCTGTCCACTCAAAGGAGAGATGAGCTCATTACAAGTGGCCCTGGATAAATGAAGTCCTAATGGCTTTAACTGTCAGAAATTTCATGATAAACCAATAGTGTATCATCTAGAAGTAAAAGAAAGTAGATGGCAGTCCCTCTCTCTCCTCTCTATATTCAGACCACACATCTGACATCTGCAATCCACCCTAGGAGCCATTTGTAAGGGATGTAGACAACCTGAAGTAAATTTAAATCTCAGTAGACAGAAGCCCTCAAAACAATGTCATATGAAGACAAGTTGAAGGAATTGGGGGTATTCTGCTTAGAGAAGAGTAAGATGGGGTGGGGTGGAGTTTGGAGAGATAGAAAGGCAACAGTGCAGTTGAGCTGCACCAGTGTCAGTGGTGTATCCATCTTCCCCACCAGACTATAAGCGTCATGGGTGCAATGACCATATTTTATTTATGTTGGGGACTCAGGGCAGGTCTGTGCCTATAATAAGTACTCAGTAAATATTTGGTTAAAAAGTGAATTACTGATAATTGCCATCAAATTTCAACCATGTGGAAAGGTGAGATTTATTCTTTGTGCTCCCAAATAACAGAATTGAGAACAATGGGTAGAAGGAAGAACTTCCTATAGAGCTCTTCTTTAGAGAGTGATCAGTTCTTCCTGGGCACTGACAATGATTCAGAGGAGATTTAAGTATCAAGTGGGTTTATGTTGATCATGGCTCTCAATCCTGGCTGCATATTAAAATCACTAAGGGTTTTGTTTTTTGTTTTAATACAGCTACCTAGGCACAATCACTGGAAATTTTGTTTCAACTGGTCTAGGGTAGCGATTTTCAACTGGTGTGCTGCCAGAATTTTTAAAACATGCAATACCTGACTATTTCATTCCAGCACTGACCTCTTTTCCATTAAATTTTCAAATTAAAAAAAGAAAGAAGGAAAACAGCCAACACAATAATAACTGTCTGGTGTGAATGAGTCAAAATTATACTTTTTTTGTCAGATAGGCAAAAAATATATTTGTGGGTGTGCCACAGAATTTTAGTAATTAGTTTATGTGTACCATGATATGAAAAAGGTTGAAAATTGCTGGTCTAAAGCATTTTAAAACACTCTCCAGATGATTCTGATGTGCAACTGCTACTTCAAACTTAGACTGATTCAACATCTGAGGAAATGAGCACTTCCATTCAAAACACTCAAATTTTGACTGACTGCCCAATCCATTACACGTTCTCTAACTCTGGTTAAACTAATGAGGCATATAAGGCAATATTCCAAACAGAAAGATAGAAAATTGAGAAAGACAAGGAGAGAGAGAGAGAGAGAGAGAGAGAGAGAGAGAGAGAGAATGGGGGGGAGGAAAGAGAGAGAGAGAGAGAGAGAGAGAGGAGAGAGAAGCACATAATCATTATCTTAGTTTTTAGTTTGCAAAAATCTAAATAATTGAATTTTCACTTTGTAAACAGTATTGGCTGTCCAAACATGCAAAGCTCTTCTCCTGAAGTTTCCTGATATAGAATCCCCAGCAGTTGGATCACCAGTAGGTATGGATTTAATCAAAGGCCTCAGAATTCTCAAACCTCAAAATGCGGTTTGAGACCTCTCAGCTCGAAGACTAAAAATATCAAGTGGTAATGGGAGTGTACATATGGTTGTTAGAATGCAAGTAGGTGACAATCAGATAATTTCATATGCTGCTTTTTATCCTGAACTATTTTTGTAAAAGTCTGCTCTTTAGTAAATGAATTATTCACTTATATTCTAACTGTATTTTAAATATGCCACATTTGAAAGCAGGGTAAGATATATTTAAAGAATATGTTATCACTTTTTAATAGGTTGAAAGTGGCTTGGGGTGTTGGTCTAGATAAAATAAACCAGTCAGCTGCACATCTATAAAAACAGAAGGGATGGGCACTGAACTTTCCTTTAATCCAATAACTAGAGGCAAATTCCATGCGATAGCTTCTTAGTTCAGGTGGCCCTTCACTTGCTTTCTATGTTCCTTATTTTGGCACCTGAGCCTGTGCAGTATTTGGTTGCCACTACCTGTGGCTCCCAATGATTGGGAATTCAACTCATTTACATTCACATTCTTAGGAGAGAACATAATGGTAGAATAAATTTATCATATCATTAAAATATAAGGTCTTAAAAACACAGTGAGACAAAGATAATTAATTTCCAACATAGAAAGTTGGAGGTGGGAAGGCACAATGCCATGTCCACAGTCAGTACTCAAAGATTCTAGAATGCAGTGAAAAAAGGTCAGTTCAAACAGAGGCAAGTATGTGGTATCTATGATCCAAATAACACAGACACTGCTCCTTTAAGCTGTATGTTTAAAAAGAATGGTTAGGGGTGATTTCCTATATTCTTGGTAAACAGCTTAAGAAATTGAAAACATTACCTTCAAAAATAAAAATCCTACCTGGCACTTTTTAATAAACTCACAGCCCTCAAAATTTATTTTTAAGACTATTGTCTTTTCTTATTCTGTTAATTTATAGTAAATTCTATAAGATAGCAGGAATAGGGGTAGGAAGCTCTGGGGTGAATGGGATTTTCCATTTTAAATAGGATGATCAGGGAAGGCCTCCCTTAGAAGGTGACATTTGAGCAAAGACCCTAAGGAGTGAAGGAACTATGAACCAATCTGGAGAGAGAAAGTGCCAGGCAGAGGGAACTGCAGTGAAAATCTCATGGGCAAGAATGTGACTGGAGTATCAGAAGCCAGTGTGGGCACTGACAACAGGTAGTGAGAGAAGGAGACTATTAGGACATTAATTCAGAAACAGGTGACGAGCCCTGTAGGCCTTTAAGGACCGAGTGAACTGGAGACCTCCCTTCCAGGTTTGGAGCAGAGGAGTACCATATCTGACTTTGGTTTTTAAAGGAGCACTCAGCCTGCTATGTTGAAACTTAGCAGTCGAGGGCCAGAGCAGAAGCAGGGAGACCATTCAGGAAGGACACTGCAATAAAGCAGGTGAGAGAGGACTGTCTTCAGAACCAGGGTAAAGAGCAGGCGAGGGGGATTAGATGTGGTCAGATTCTGGATTTTTAGGTATTTTGAAGAGGAAACCAATAAGCTATTCTGATGCACTGAAAGTAGAATATGAGGTTAAAAGATAAGTTAAGGATGGTTTCAAGAGTATGGGCCCAAGCAACTGAAAGGGAAGAGTTGCCCTTTACTGGTAAGGAAAGATGAGTGGGGGCATGTGTGGGGGAGAACAGAAGTTCAATATGAGACATATTAAGTTTTCAACATGCCTATTACAAATTAAAGTGCCGAGTCAAGCACATGATTGTGTGCATCTCAAGTCTATCTGAGAGTTGCAGGCCAGAGATATCAATTTGGGAATCTTCTGCAAGCAGAAAGTATTTAAATCCATGAGTCTGGGTGAGCATGAGTGTAGGCAGAATAAGGACGGCATCTGAGGACTGAACCCTGGATGTGGGGAGCCGCTATAGGGTTAAACCTCGGACTGACCTGTTGGCAAAGTCACAAACAAGACCCCGCTTAGAGGGCACAGTCCTCTTAAGCATAATTAGGCTTGACCTTATGAAGCTCCCTAGATCTTATCTGGGAAGCTAATGGGCTGAGGGAAGTGCAGCAAGAACAAGAATAAAAACAAGTGAAACTCACAAGAACAGTGTAACTTTGGTAATCACTACCTTGTTTACCTCTGACTATAAAATAAAGGCTCAGCTTGCCTCGGGATCTTTCTCTGTGGCCTCAGCCAGGCACAGGAAAACTAAAGAGAGCTAGAGAGTTCTGAACGCTGTCTCCGTGTAAAACATTCTTCACCAACTCCGTCCACACCTTTGGGAACCCCTGGACCCCCGGGGCTGGACCCCGGCACCTGGAGAACCCAATATTTGGAGGTCAAGAAGAACAACAAGCACCAATCAAAGGGACTGAGATGGAGTGGCCACTGACCATTGACGTGTGAGGAAACCAGAGAGTATGCTGTCCTGGAAGCCCAGGGAAGAAATTGTTTCAAGTAAGAGTAGAACTGGACATGTTAAATGCTGTGACAGAGCGATTAGAAGCTGGCTGAGACCTGACCTTTGTGTTTAGCAATGGGGTGGGCACTGGTGGTCATTATCTGAGTAGCTTGGTTGGAATAGAGGAGGTAAAAAGCTTGCACAGAATGAACTCAAGACAGGAGCAGAGTAAGTGGAACGAGCAGGTATAGACAATCCAAGTAGCCATCACTGACTGTAGGAGACAATGAAGAACTAAACAGACATATCCCCCGAATTAAGTAGAATTTGGTATATATAAAATGGGCCCATATTCCTGTTCTCAGAGGAAGGAAAAAATTGCTCATCGCTTTGTAATAAGGTGAGACATTTTTTAACTGCTCATTTTGTCAGCCTACCCAGCTTCTGAATTGAAAGTCACAGTGTTCCTGTTCAATTTGAAAAGCTCAGGTGACAGGCTTGGATTCAGTTCCATGTTCCTAGGCCATAGAACAAACCCAGTCCCCAAAAGACTCAGCCCTCTACCCAATCAATAAATTGCAGTCAATGCCCTTAGGGAAAATGGTCTTGGATGAAACTCCCAGTTAGCAGCCAATCCAAGCCCATTAACTTCCACATCTGGAAACAGGCGAGTAAAGAACATAAGGCTGATGGCTTCAATTCAGTTCTCATTTATCAGAATCACAATAACCTGACTCAAGGATATACAATTCAGGGTGATTGGATGAAATTGCTGAGTAGAGGTCCAAGACCGAAATAATGAAGCTGAAGGTCAGGATCCACAATTACTGGTACAGTTGTTTCAAAGGACCAGGTATATTGTCATGGAGCAAGAATAAAGGGCACCCAGAGGCTCTAACCCAGACAAGCCATCAGGCTGATGCAGCATCCTATCATTTGCCTCACCCCTGTGACTTCTGACTCTTCATATCATTAAAAATATGCATAACAACAGTGATTACCATAAACCTTATATTTCTATAGCTTAATTCCCTCCAAAATGCTTACTGTCTATGCTTTTCATTTGAGTCCCTTAGCAGGCATTTCATGGATAGAAAAACTGAGCTTGGAGAGGGTGAGGTACACAGAACAGTAGATGGTGAGGGCCAATGAAGAGCATACTTTGCTTCAGTGAATAACACCCCCCCCCTAATTAGGAAAAGAATTGGCTATTTGAGTAATCAACTTTGGAGATTATATGTGATAGAATGAAAAATGTTTTATCTGTTAACATCAGAATTCTTCTAAGGGGAAAAACTATCTGTGGTTAGGAAAATACTTTGATAAATAGCAGATCCTGGTTTGCCCAGCATAATCCCAATGTTTTCCTTTTGTCTTAGAGAAATAATTAATATTGCCCACTTTTACCTTCAAAGGTGTTCTAGTTCTTAGATGTGATCACCTTATTGAGATGTGTTTGCTACTACATATAAGCTATCTGAAAAGAGGCAGGGAGGAAGGGAGGTGAGATCCTACCCAAGAGCAAGGGTTAGCAGGCAGTCAATTGTTGGTCAAACTGTTATGCATTTGACATAAGTAGGAATGGAAAGAAGAGCCAGAAGAAAGAAGAGAAGCGAGTAGATTTGTAAGAAGAAAGAAGAGAAGTGAGTAGAGTTGCAAGAAGCTAGGCAAATAATGTGTGGCTGGGACACCGTGTGGAGTTAACTCCCAAATCCCCAGTTGCAAGGTAACCTTAGGACAAGGTATCTTGTCAAGGTTTCCAATTTGAAATTATTTTTATTCCTAAAATGTAAAAACTTGCCTTGCCCTTCTTTCCACCACTTTAGTCAAGTCTACTATACATGTAAATGCTTGATGTAAGTAAGGTGCTGTTGTTGTTTTGTTTGTTGTGTGTGTGTGTGTGTGTGTGTGTGTGTGTGTGTGTGTGTGTAGAAATGAAGGAAATAAGTTTCACAGCTAAGATACACAGAACAAAGAGAACACACAAAGGACAAGTGATAATGCAAAGCCAAAATACAGAGGACGAGAAGTTTAGAGTCAGAGGTGACCATGAACATGCCCTCCAGGAATTCCCAAAACCCACAGAGCCAAGTATAGAACTTTGGGACAATGTCCTGCAATTCTCACAGAGCAGGAACACCCAGTTCACACTGGGGCTGCATAACAAGTGAGTGCAATAGAGATTGACATTTGTTTGATTACTCAGTAAAGTCAGTGAAAGTTTCTTAAACATTTTATTAAGACTTAAACCTACACATGTACATTTATTCTCCAATGTATGGTATTCATGTGGAGCAGCGGTTCTCAACCTGTGGGTCGCGACCCCTTTGGGGGTCGAATGACCCTATCACAGGGATCGCCTAAGACCATCAGAAAACACATATATAATTACTTTTGTTTTGTGATTCATCACTATGCTTTAATTATGTTCAATTTGTAACAATGAAATTGGGAGTCACCACAACATGAGGGACTGTATTAAAGGGTCATGGCATTAGGAAGGTTGAGAACCACTGTGTTGGAGCCAAGGCTGCTCCTTTGTCCATGAGTCTGTCAACTGGAGTTCCCTATTGTCTTTCTTGTAAAGGGTGTCCCAAAATTCACGCAAGAAGTAATTTTGATAGAAAACACAGGTTTATAATTAAAAATTGTAAATTTTTTATTGATTCATACAGTATACAGTATAGGGTTATGTATGGAATAGGATATTGGATAAATGGCCTCCACGGCTTTGCTGGCACATATGCCCGAGAAACAATTCAATTACTGCATGAGTCATTTCCTGGTCCTGTAATTTCCCGTTTTGGTGATCAGAATTGGCCGCCCAGATCATGAGATTTAACGCCATTGGACTTTTTTCTTTGGGGTTTTTTGAAGTCTAAGGTTCATGCCAACAAGCCCACGACCACCCAAGCCTCGAAGGAGGAAATTGAGCGCTGTATCAACGAAATTCAGGCACATTTATGCAAATTGGTCATGGAAAATTTCAACAAAAGAGTGCGTATGTGCCAGCAAAGCCGTGGAGGCCATTTACCCAATATTCTATTCCATACATAACCCTATGCTGTATACTTTATGAATCAATAAAATATTTACAATTTTTAATTATAAACCTGTGTTTTTTATCAAAATTACTTCTTGCGTGAATTTTGGGACACCCTTTATAAACCGAATCCAGAATAATGCAGAATCTAATTTCATTAGAAGAGACTCTAATTTCTTTAGAGGAAGCTCTCCTGGATGTCTATGATATTTTTCTAATCTTTTACAGAGGTATACCCATCCCTAATTTGATGACAATTTTTCTTAGCAACTTGTTTTATCAATTCTTTCCAAAGAAACTTAGCTTTCATGGATATGTTTTCTTCTTGCATTAATGGCCTACTAGTTTAATATTTAATAAAATCATATAATTATGAAAACAAATACAATTGGCATAAACAAGTTTGCAACAACTGCAGCTGACTCTTGAGAGGTGGAGAAGTCATCTGTGGGAGCAGGCGTGGTTGGTATATGAGAGCTCTCGATTTGCCATGACTCCGGGCAGTGTCTGTGTTTTCAGAGGAAAGGGGGAGCTCTACTATTTCAAGAAGCTTAGTAAGTGGAGGTGATTTTAAAAGCTTCTTTTTAGTTTATTCAAAATTTTCCTGAAGAGTTTAACAGCTTGTCAATGCACAGCACATGGGAACTATGGCCATGCTCTCCTCCCACCAGTGACTGCATCCCTGCCAACCCAAGATCTCCATTCAGTGGGTAGACCTGGCCCAGAGGCCAGAGACCCACTTCCCCTCACAGGGAAAAAAATCACTCCCATTCCTAACTGAACAATCAGAGTGTGTGGTGGGCTCTCACATAGGCTCAACCTTCAATGAAGCCCCTTAAAAGAAGCCAAACGGCACCAAAGGCTGGACAGAACAGCTCCAGGAGATTCTCAGCAAGACGAAACGTTTAGTGGTAATGACTAAACACGTGTTTTCAATGTAAATTAGGACTCTCTTCGGCTGGAAAGGGCAAAGAGCTAAATCTAAGTCGCAGCCAGAGAAAGCACACTTCCTCCTAATCAGAAGAGCACAGTCAGGGTGCAGTGGAGCAGGTAAATGAACTCGTGTGTATAATTAGGATCTTTTTTCTTTTTCTTCAAAGTGTGAAGAAGGAAAGGTTGGCATGTGAGGGGAAGGACGTTAAAACTTCTGGGAGATGACTTCCTTGGTCACCTGAGGAGACAGGTTAGCCTTGATAACTGTCCTGGTAAAGAGCTGAGGATATTGGCAGCCCGAGGAAGTACATGAACTAAAGGGGCTTCTGATGTCAGAAATTCTTAAGTGATGATAGCATTCTTTAAAGTTATAGATTTTTTTAAAAGATTGAAATCAATCACCATAAGCAGTTAATAAGCAAGATTTCTGACTATACCTAGGTTTTATGTTTAAATTTACTTTAGCCCTAGCCAGTTTGGCTCAGTGGATAGAGCATCTGCCTGCGGATTGAAGGGTCCTGGGTTTGATTCTGGTCAGGGGCACATGCCCGGATTGCAGGCTTGATCCCCAGTAGGGAGCGTGCAGGAGACAGCCAATCAATGATTCTCTCTCATCATTGATGTTTCTATCTCTATCCCTCTCCATTCCTCTCTGAAATAAATAAAAATATATAAATTAACTTTAATATTTACTCTGCTTATATATTCTTCATGATGGGAAATTTAGTACAAAGGTTGTTATTTTTATAAGAAAAAAATGTACCATTGTCTCTGGGACTCAACCTCAACAGTGGTCCAGTTGGGAATCCACAGATGAAACAGTTAAATTAATGAGAGGCAGTAAAATCTCAGACATCTCACATAGCAGAATTTTTGCCAATACATCTCCTAGGTCCTAGCAGTGGTCGGCAAACTCACTAGTCAACAGAGCCTAATATCAACAGTACAATGATTGAAATTTCTTTTGAGAGCCAAATTTTTTTAACTTAAACTATATAGGTAGGTACATTGTTATTAACTTAATTAGGGTACTCCTAAGGCTTAGGAAGAGCCACACTCAAGGGGCCAAAGAGCCGCATGTGGCTCCCAAGCCGCAGTTGGCCGACCACGATGACCTAGGGCAAAGGAAACTAAGGAGAAAATAAACAAATAGGACTACATCAAAATAAAAAACTTCTGCACAGCAAAAGAAACCACCATCAAAATGAAAAAGGAACCCATTGTATTGGAGAACACATTTGCCAGTGATACATTTGATAAGGGGTTAATATCCAAAATATATAAAGCACTCATACAACTCAATAAAGGGAAGGCAAACAATCCAATTAAAAAATGGGCAAAAGACCTGAATAGACATTTCTCCAAAGAGGACATACAAATGGCCAAGAGACGTATGAAAAAATACTCAAAGTCACTAATCATCAGAGAAATGCAAATGAAAACCACAATGAGATATCACCTCACACCAGTCAGAATGGCTATCATCGACAAATCAACAAACAAGTGGTGCTGGCGAGGATGCAGGGAAAAGGAAACACTAGTTCACTGCGGGTGGGAATGCAAATTGATGCAGCCACTATGGAAAAGAGTATGGAATTTCCTCAAAAAATTAAAAAATGGTACTCCATTTGAACCAGCAATCTCACTTCTGGAAATATATCCCCAAAATGCTGAAACACCAATCAGAAAAAATATATGAACCCCTATGTGCACAGCAGCATTATTTACAATAACTAAGATTTGGAAACAGCCCAAGTGGCCATCAATAGATGAGTGGATAAAAAAAGCTGTGGTACATTTACACATTGGAATACTATGCAGCTGTAAAAAAGAGGCATCTCTTACCCTTTGGGACAGCATGGACAGACCTGGAGAGTATTATGTAAGTGAAATAAGCCAATCTGAGAAAGATAAATATTACATGATTTCACTTATTTGTGGAATCTAATGAACAAAATGAATTGACCAATAAAATAAAAACCAAAGCATGGAGGCATGGAACAAACTGGCATACCTTGATGTGGGGTTGAGGGTATGAGAAGAGATAAACCAAAGAAATTATATACTTAGATGCATAGCCCATGGACATGAGCAATAGGGTGGTGAAGACCTAAGGGTAGGTGGTGGGTAAGGGCTGGGAGGAGGGGAGTAAAGGGGGAGGTGTAAATGAGACATCTGTAATACTATCCTATATAATAAAAAGCTAATATGCAAATTGTCCCCTTGGGAGTTCAACTGACCAAGAGTTTGACCACTTGCTATGATGTGTGCTGACCACCAGGGGGCAGCACAGAATGAAGGAAGGCCCAGGCCAGCAGCTGGCAACCAGGGAAAGGAAGGCCCCAATCAGCCCAGATCGCCGGCCAGCCCTCAGGACCCTACTCATGCACGAATTTCGTGCACCACAGTGGGGACCCTCACCCTGAAGGAGGTGTGACCAGCCTGCAAACAGCCATAGTCAACAATAAAAATATACATATAAAGAAATTAATGCGAGATCTAGAACTAGAGGCAAACCAGACATCAAACTAAATACTATCAAGTATTGGCAACTGGAAGGAGGTGGGGACATAAAAGGTGACAAACTGAGCTGAAGGACTCCTTTGCTTTTATATTTTTTGTTTATTTGTTCATTATTTACTGACTTGCTTTTTTTATATTTCTACTAGACACCGATGCATGCAATTTTTACAAGAGTAGGCCTTCCTTCCCCAGCTACTGGCACTGGCTTCCCTCTGGCACCTGGGACCTGGGCTTCTCTCCCACACCCGGGACCCGGGCTTCTCTCACAGCCCTGGCTTCATCCAGAAGGTTGTCTGGAAGGTTGTCCGAAAGGACGTCCAAAAGGATTTCTGGTCTAATTAGCATATTATGCTTTTATTATTATAGATATTTAAAAGACATAAAAAGAAGCAAAGAAATTAAGTGGAAGTTGCTGTTGGAGGTAATAGGAACAAATACACAAACTTTGTTTTACCTGCTGCCCACTCTGCTGAAGAAGGGAGACGTTGGTTCCAGCCTAGCTTTTGTGTTGTGAAGTTGGGCGGCAGATATTAGTGGAGTCTCCACATTTCCCTCCTTTCTCTAGCTCTTCCCCAGCTCAAATTCATGGCAAGGAGGCCCATGCTGAGGCCTCTGCGGGAAACCATCAACAGTAGCAGCTAATGGGAAGCCTAATGACCTTTTAATGGGACAAGTAAAGCTAAGAGAGTTGTGCAGATAATATTTATAATAGAAGAAAAAGAAACTACGCAGTAAGCTGAAGCAAGAGCTTGCTAGGCACTGTTAAGCCCAGTAGAGAATAAGCTGCAGCCCTCCTAGAGGAAAGACATTTATCACTCCTCTGAAGACCTCTGCAGCATCGCAGCGCACACCACAACCACCAAACACTGAGTGTAATGAGATTACGCTCACAGTGCACCATGGTGTCTCACAGGACTCCTATGGTAAGCAACAACAGCAGACAGGCGAGTTTCTTCACTTGCAGGTCTGAAATGGTATTAACCCATGGAAAACAGACTGCTGGGCCTCCAAGACCTGGGTAAAATCTGACAGAAAGCAAACATGTTGTCAATCAAATTCAAATACGAGCAGGGTAGCAGAAGAGCCTGGTTGCACAAGTATTTCCCAAGGCCTGTTACATCACCTGGTTTTACCAGGCTAAGCCAAATTTGTCTTTTAGAGCTTGGAGATTTTTTATCCCATCCACTCTAGTAATATTAACATACCAGAAAACTCTACAACAATGGTTCTCCAAATGTGATCCCTGGACCATTGGCATCTAAATCACCTGGGAAGTTGGTAGAAATGCAATTTTGCAAGCCCCACTTAAAGCAAAGTTACTGAGAAAATCTGAGGGCAGAGCCCAGAATCTGTGTCTAACAAGCTCTCCAGGGGATGGTGGCAACATGCTCAAGTTTGAGAACCATGGGTCTATAACACTGAATTGCAAACATGGCTGTGCATTGGCACCTCCTAGGAAACTTGAAAAAGCAAAATGCTCATGCCTGGTTCCTACCTTCTCTCCCACCTCCAGAGATTCTGATTTAACTAGCACCAAGTGCTGCTAAGACCATTGAATTTTTTTTAAAAAATTCCCCAGGTGATTTTAATGTGCAAGGAAGTTTGAAAAACACTAGAACATAGAAAATGAATGGAAATAGACAACTTCTCACACCTAGGGCAAAAAGCATACAAGCATCAACAGGTATTCAGAGCCATCAATTACAAAGAATAATAGGTAGTCTATACTGACAGACTCAACAGCGTTTTCCCTTGGTCATCTAATCTAATAAAAGTCAAACATGCAAATTGACTATACCTTCGCTGCACCTTAAGCCACACCCGCCAGCCAATCAGAGCAACTATATGCAAATTAACCCAACCAAGATGGCAGCTGGCAGCCACGGAGCTGAAGCGAGCAGGAGGCTTGGTTGCTCCAGTGATGGAGGAAGCCAAACTTCCTGGCCGGCTCTGAGCTCCACTGAAGGCAACAAAATTTCAATTATAGAAGATAAATAAACCCCAGATACCTGTGTTCAGCCGGCCGTGGCCATGGAGCAGGAGCAAGCAGGAGCTGGCTCTGAGCTCCACTGAAGGCAACAAAATTTCAATTATAGAAGATAAATAAACCCCAGATACCTGTGTTCAGCCGGCCGTGGCCATGGAGCAGGAGCAAGCAGGAGCTGGCTCTGAGCTCCACTGAAGGCAACAAAGTTTCAATTATAGAAGGTAAATACATCCCAGAATAAAAAAAAAGAAAAGAAAAAAAGGAGAGGCTGGGAGCTTCCGTCGCCGGGGGGCTTGGCCAGCCTGAAAACAGCGCTCAGCCCCTCACCCAGACTGGCCAGGCACCCCAGTGGGGACCCCCCCCACCCTAAAGGGGGTGTGGACAGCCTGCAAACAGCCATCAGCCCCTCACCCAGGCTGGCCAGGCACCCCAGCGGGACCCCTTCCCTGATCCTGGACACCCTTCAGGGCAAACCAGCCGGCCCGCACCCATGCACCAGACCTCTATCCTATATAATAAAAGGGTAATATGCAAACTGACCCTAACAGCAGAAAGACTGGGAATGACTGGTCACTATGACACACACTGACCACCAGGGGGCAGACGCTCAATGCTGCCAGTACAGCGGTGGTGGTAGGAGCCTCTCCTGCCTCCTCAGCAGTGCTAAGGATGTCCGACTGCAGCTTAGGCCTTCTCCCCGCTGGCAAGTGGACATCCCCTGAGGGCTCCCGGGCTGCCAGAGTGATGTCTGACTGCCAGCTTAGGCCCAGTTACCCAGGGAGTGGGCCTAAACCAGCAGATGGTCATCCCCCAAGGGGTCCCAGACTGCAAGAGGGCACAGGCCAGGCTGAGGGACATCCACCCCCACCCCTGAGTGCACAAATTTTTGTGCACCAGGCCTCTAGTATTTCAATAAAAGAGAGTGTAACAATTTCCTCAAAAGTCTTAGGCTTCACTGATTTAAATGTATATTTCAAATTTCCTGTTTTGTCCTTACTGCTAGGGAACTCAGAGGCTAATTTTGTCCTTGGGAATTTTACACACACACACACACACACACACACACACACCTTTGAAAGTCCCTGACTCCTGTTCTTTTACATCTGTTTGCAAACTCTGTTGCCAATGCTCCTCTTCACACTAAAGGACATGTCTCCCAGGCTATGCCGCAATGCATCATGGGATCCAGGAAGCCACAGGACAAAGGTGGCTCATAAGTCTGGAGTCCCAGGTATAATCAGAGTTGGGTCATATCAACGTCTTAATATTAGGATAAACATAATATGTTATGAATTGATCATTCTTGGCTCTTCCCCCAGGCCTCCTGAGAAGAGTGCCATACACCCTCCTCTGCCATTGGAAGCACCTCACTAAGGAAATTGGAAAGACACAACACTACATGTGAGCCTTCCTGAAAACTGCCTGAAATTATTTTGGAAGAAGGCATAATATAAACAAGTAAGTGCAGGAATTTCCCCTTGAGATCTCAACCATGTCTTTATGCAAAGGCATTATTATTGATATCTCCTCTCCTTCAAACCCTGTTTATTCTTTGGATTCCACTGAACACCAACACTCAATAAAGAGAAACAAGCTATTCCCCATTTGATATCATTGACACGCGAGATCCCACTGTGGCAGACATTCGGAATACCTTTGAAATAATGAAGTTAATCCCTTACCTTTGTTTTCAGTGAGAACAGATGCTGGGACTGTCACTGCCGGTGAGGACTTCCGTCTCCAGGACGAAAGTGAGGGGAGCAAGTTGGGACCTAGGGGTTGAGAAATAAGAGAACCTAGCAGGAAGCAAAATGGAGATAAGTTGTTGAAATTGGGATTCAAGGAAAAAACGTGAAAAAACTTATAAGGCAAAAGCCTAATAAAATGGAGCATTCTCACCCTCTCCTGGAAGAATGAGAGTAGAAAAAGAAGAAAAAAAATGACAAAAATCCAAATCAAGACTGCAACCTCAAGGAGAAATTGTCAGCATTTTATATAGAATTCTTGAGCCATATTTACACATTTATTACACCCAAAGGCTTTATTGTTCAGTCTTTCTGCCATCCTCTAGGTGAAAAATAGGACTCTGTTCCTCGGAGCTTTTACAAAAAATGGCAATAAAATTCTCCAGAGAGTTGGCCCTGTCTCCCAGCTTTTCCTTCTTCCTAATCAAGTTTGAGCTCATAGAATTGGCGCTTTGGGGTGTATTTCACTAACTTCTGCTTTAGGCACCAGCACACCGAACTGCATTCTGGGGGCTTCTCACTTCTGCTGTTTCCTGCAGTGCAGACGGCAACACGGATAAGTGCAGCATCCCTTGGGTGTGTCCATACTCTAGAGAAATGTACTTTCACACTTTTTTGTCAGAAAAAAATAACATAAAACCCCTAACTATCCTTATTAGTACTAACTGTTCTGAGCAGCAAAGTCAGCTTATCCATTTCCCAGAAAGTTGAGGAGATAAGCCTCTCATGTTCCATGAACGCTGCATTGGAACGTGTGTACTAGAAACATATCAGTGACCATCTAGTCCACACCCGTTGTAACAGTGGTGCACAAAGAGGCAAGTTGGCCTCGCAGAACCGCACAGCCAATCAGACCAGAGCTCCAGTGTCCCAGCTGAATTCAGTTCTGCTCCCAACGCACCTCACCACGCCCCTGAATGCCACAGAGCACAGCAGGGCTGGGAGCTGCTGCAGCAACTAGCAATCCATAAAGAAAGCAGAATGAAACCTAACCGGATGGGAATAAAGACTGGGCCCTGGACGGGTGTGGAAAACTGATGCACACACAGGAGACGGTGAGCAGACCTGCAGTACAGGTCATGGCTCAGAGGGAATCAACGCAGGCAATCCACAGCAACAGGCAGACAGGGCCACGCAGGATGGCACGGGGGTTCCAGAGATATCCTCAGAGCCTGCCCCAGGGCAGAGACCCTCTCGTTTCTCTCCTGGTCTATGGACAGGTACAAAATACAAAGACTGACCCATGTATTCTTGCACTTAGGGAGGTAGAAGGTGCAATAGATGTTCTGGAAAATCGCTTCTAGCTTCTGTGTCCTTATCTGAAAAAGGGGTTCATGTGAAAAATGAAGTCAGATATGAAAAATGAAGTCAGACTTGTGAACTTGTATATAAATCATAAAGGAGGCTGAGCTTGCAATAGGTGTTCTAGAAAATTGCTTCTAGCTTCTGTGTCCTTATCTGAAAAGGGGGTTCATGTGAAAAATGAAGTCAGACATGTGAACTTGTATATAAATCATAAAGGAGGCTGAGCTCATACTGTTACTTCTAGCATCACAGTCACTACTACCTCAGGGGCAAAACTCACCTAGGGCTTTAGGGAGTTTGTGACATAGAATCCTGAATCACCTAGGGCAGTGATGGCGAACCTATCACACGCGTGTCAGGGGTGACGCGCGAACTCATTTTTTTGGTTGATTTTTCTTTGTTAAATGGCATTTAAATATATAAAATAAATATCAAAAATATAAGTCTTTGTTTTACTATGGTTGCAAATATCAAAAAATTTCTATATGTGACATGGCACCAGAGTTAAGTTAGGGTTTTTCAAAATGCTGACACGCCGAGCTCAAAAGGTTTGCCATCACTGGCCTAGGGCTTTAGGGAGTTTGTGACATAGAATCCTGAGGCTTAGAGAGGAAGAAAGTATGCTGTGAAGTGAGAACAGGCTGTGGAGACAAACAGCTGGGTCTCCACAGCAGCGGCGGGACCTTACCTCTCCAAACTTCAAGCTCCCAGCACAGGTGAGGAAATCAGTCCGTCAGAGCCCTGAGTAATAATATTTTCAAAAACAGAGATGTTAATATAGCTCTCTCTGAGAAACAGTCAATCTCAGGGCCAGTACCAAATCTTTCTTCTAAAAGTTCACTCACCTGCCCATTATAAATCCAACCCCAGGCGGGCTTACCTGGATACTACACCTTTGTCTTGTAAAATTCCCCTTCTGTCCCTTCCTGATTGTCCAGGAAGAGAAAGCCAAACTCAAGTCACAATTTAATTATCAAGTCAAGAATAGAAATGCAACAGCTAGAACAAAAGATAAAACAACCCATCTGTCAAAACCATTGGTTTTAAAATTAACTAGCTAACCAGAGAATCAAACATTCATTACATAATTTTGGAAAATTCTTCACAATAACTAGAAATGATTGCCTTTGATTGGGGTTTCTTATTATACACACACACAAAAGTAAGTCCTCCAGTAAGTGAAAGAAGTTTAGGTGGGTAGAAGTGACAGAAATCGCAGTTACCTGATCTGGATCAAAAATATTAAACAAAGAAAAAACACTCATTATTCTGTCAGCCCTGAGACATTTTCGGCTTGCTCACACTGGAACGCGTCCCCCTGTGGTCTTGTAAAACTCACTGAATTGGAGTAAAGTAGCATAAGCAGCAGCTTCATCTTCAAAGATGCCATGTAAAATATGCATAGTAACAAGCAGGGTTTTTCTTTTTCTTGCGCCTTCGCGCTGTTTCTCTGCTCTGTTCCAAGCATCGGTCATGCCTCGCTTGCATAATATCACGTCGAGTTTACATTTTCTTGCACTCGCCACCACCTTCCAACCTGGAGGCCTCTGTTGCTGCCGGGGGAGCCCTCCTGGGTTCCTCCAGGAGGAACCCGACTTCCTGAGCCAATAAATGTGACATGAAACTCACGTCTCTTTCCTCTAAGACAGTCCCGGGTAAATAGTGCTCAGGTTACACTGCTTGTACTTGAAAAAGCAAATAAACCAAAATGGCATGTTTGTGGGTGTGCATCTGTGCTCTGCTCTGTAAATTCCTCCTGAATAACTGATCAGATCTGGGACACGCAGAGTCTTGATCTCAAGCAAGATTTGACCTGTGAATTCAAATGTACAGGTACAATCACCTCTTCCAAATGTGGAGGTTCTGATACATCTTGCCATTTCCATTTTGCAGAACATCGGTGGACTGCTGTAGACAAGATTAGGGATTTGTTGCCTCAGGACCCCGCACCACTCTGCAATGAGCAGGTGGACAAAGCCATAGAACAGAATGACCACGAACTAAGGGATGGGCGACCTGCGATGATGTCATTGTTTTCTTCAGCTCTTTGAATTTTAACTTCCCTTTTCCTTCTCACCTATGAGCATTGAGATGCATCTCTGTAAAGGTACAATAACCATCCAGGAAAGTGTGACTCTGTGCTTAATCCCCCAGGGTGCAATTAGGCAACCATCCTTGGAGACCCTCCTATAAGCCTCAAATTATGCAAAACCCCGTATCTCCAGCACTTAGCACAGTGCATGTGCATAGCAGAGACTCAGTAAATAGTTTGTTGAATGAATGATCACTTGGCTTAGACTGTAAAAAAGATTTCAAATTTTCACCAAAAAGGTTAGTTTTGATCCACTGCTCAAAGAAACATAGAAGTAGGAAATGACAAAAGAAAAAAATCAAAAAGTCTTATCTGACCCCCAAAACAGTGCCTGATAGGAAATAAAAAAGAGACATGATAAGAAGCAGAAGGGGCCAAGCAACCAAGGGTTGGAACCTGGGAAATGGACAAACCCACCAGTGTAGGGCAAGTGGTCCTTCAAGCTTTAGGATTTGACAGCACAAGTATAGCCATGTGGTCTGAACATCATAAGTGAAAGGCCACCTGCAGGCTGACAGGGTTCAGCCCTGGGGAAGTCTAGCTGCAGTTGAGACTGATTTACAGGGCCTGGGGCTCACAGGTAGGACCTCTAGGAACTAGGTAAGCACCCACTATTTATGCAGTGTCAGCAGGAAAGCTCTCATTGCACAGCGCTGAAAGGAAGCCTGGTGTTCCTTAAATCTATCTCCCTTGCCTAGACTCTCCTGGGTCTCAACTGACACTTGAGACCAGAGTGGAGCTGAGCCTACAGGAGTATCAACAACAAACCCCAATATGGCACACTCTGTGCCCGACACTGTTAAGCATAGTCTTGGGAAGGAGGCACTATTGTTATCACCTCCACTTTACAGATGAGGAGACTGAGGCACAGAGTACTTAAGTGCTTGTCCAGGGTCATGCCTGCAGCTAGTAAGTGGCACAGCGGGGATCTAAACCTGGGCAGGCTGGTGCCACAGTCCACGGTCTAAACAATGTAGCCACTGCTCACGAGGCCCCTGCTGTGGGACCCCGAGGGAGGTGGTCAGAGGACGCCCTGTTCTTTCTACTCAGGACCAACACCAACGCAACCAGGTACCTATGTGGAGAACCACACTTTGAAATGCACAGAATTAGAAAGCGGCCCAGATAACCAAAGCCTCACACACAGGAAGGCATGACCCGTGAGAATAATTCAGTAGAGCAAAAGCCTGGTCAGGCAGCAAATTAATATTTACACACTAAGACTCGGATGTGCAGAAATAGAGTTTAATTCCCATGCTCTGGAGCCCTCGCCCCCTCTGCCTGCCCCCATCAGGCTTCCAGGCGATCTCCTGTGGCCTGAGACAGTCCCCTTGGGCGAATGCTCAGGGCTCTCAGGTTTCACCTCATTAGAGTCCACAGAGGGCGACTGCCCCACTGCCCAGCCCTGGGAAAGCTTCTGGCTGAGGGTCCTGTCCCACCTCCTCCTGGGCAGGGGCCTCTCTAGCCTGTGGCTGTTTCAAAAAATTAATAAAATTAAGATTCAATTTCTCACTCAAACTTGCCACTTTTTTAAATTTAAATTTTATGTTGTTGACAAACTTGCCACACTTTAAGTTTTCTGCAGACACATGTGGCTAACGGCTACCAGGCTCAGATAGTACAAGTATAGAACATTTCTATTGTCGCAAGATTCTATTGGACAGTACACATACACACACACACACAGGGTGTCCCCAAAAATGTATATACAATTTAACAGCTGATTACTCACTTAATTTTCACTCTTTTTCAAGTTTAACTGATTTGAAATTATGAGTGAAGCCAGACTAAGCTTTGAACAAAGAAAATTAATCCTAAAGTGCCACTAGACTTTTTATGGGGGTACATAAAAGATAAAGTTTGCGATACAAAATTGGTAACAGTAGATAAATTGAGGGCACACAAATACTGAAGAAAATGATTCTAGATGTTGGAGATTCCTTTGCTTCATGTTATCAGCAGTGTCTGGACCAGAATGGTCATCAATTTGAAAACAGGCATTGACAAAAAAATTTATTAATTTCCATTGATTCTTTTTCAATTTTTAAAATGAACTGTATGTTAATAAACACTGACTTTATAGCCATTCAAAGTGTGTATATATATTGGGGACACCCTGTATATATAGTCCAATAGAATATCCTGTGATAATGAAAATGTTCTATGTCTGTATTACATATGTAGATATGTGTGTATTCTTATTTGTAGCTTCCTTTCTTCCAAAAATAGCATATATATACAATAGAAAACATATATAACAAGACATTAAAGAATCAAGTTAGAAATCCTATGCTTTGTAGAACCAACCTCTGCAAACAGATGACATTGGGATCTTGAGCAAGTTCTTTAATCTTTTGAGCCTCGGTTTCCTCATCTTTCAAATGGGCATAATAATGACTCCTATTCTACCAACCTCTCAAGTGGTTATAATGATCACTTAAGATAATGCATGTAGAAGTACTTCCAAATTTCTAAGATGAGACCCAAATTTAGCTATTGTTATTCCAGTTCTAATAAAGAATCATGTTATAAACTGCATGTTTGTGTCCTCAAATTCATATGTTGAAACCTCATCTCCAATGAGATAGTATTTGGAGGTGAGACTTTGGGGAGGTGATTAGGTCAAAAGGATGGGGACCCTCACATACCAAATCAGTGGCAGTATGAAAGCGACTCCACAGAGCTCCCTTCAGCCAGGTGAGGTCAGTGAGAAGATGGTTATCTGTGAAACAGGAAGTGGGCTCTCGCCACACACGGAAATTGTGGGTGCCTTGATTATGGACTTGCCAACCTCCAGAACTGAGAGAAATAAATTTCTGTTTTTTAAGCCATTCAGTCTACAGTATTCTGTTATAGGAACCTGAACTAAAACAGATAGTTATTTTATTTTTAAAAGGGAAAAAAATGTAGCAGAACCCAGACTAATTGTATCTCAGGTGCTAGAGGAAATGCATCTATATCTCAGGGTTACACTACGTTAGCATGACAAAGTCAGAAAAAATAGACACTGCCTTAGGAGACTGAGGATGGGACTTTTTAAAGGAGGAAAAAGAAGAGTTCCTAGGCCAGCCACAGACCAACACATTCCCTGTCAATTCTTTAAAAATTTAGAACATACTTTATAACAAAATATTTTAAAATATTTATAAAACAATGTATTTTTTAGAATTACTTACCAAGCTGAAAACTTCAGGGATATTGCAAACATGGTATGCTTTGATTTCAACCTTCCCGGGATCTGGATGGTGAAATGGGGACTAATGGGTATGTGATTCTATTTGTGTCTGCTTGAAAACCTTCCCTCAGGTAGTATTGATTATGTTTCAAAGTTAGCTTGAAAGGGGGTCTGGAGAATATTGTCCTTGGAGCCATTCTGTTGCACAGTTTTGACAATGATGAATGCTCTCAATGGAGTGTTTGCATATGACAACACTGAACAATCAGCTAGGCCTCAACAGAGAAGGCTTTGAAGGGGCAGGCAGGCCTCTCCTTAGGGGAGGGGGGTGGGTGGCTGAATAAAGAAGGTGAAGGGATTAGCTAAAGAACATGTATGCATACCTTCATGGACTCAAACAACAGTTTAGTGAAGGCCAAGGGAGGTGGATGCAGGGGTGGGTGGG
>NW_005367587.1:4636111-4649726 GCF_000412655.1 Myotis brandtii
AATAATGTCAACATTAAAGTTTTTCATTAAAAAAGGAACACACACGCACACATTAATACTGGACATTTTGTCCTGTTCAACTAACTACAACCATGCAGAGATATATATTGTTAACCCCACCTCAGAATTAAGGAAACTGATAGAGTCGTTAAATCAATGACTTAGAGTCACAGGGTCAGCTAGCAGTACAGCTGGAATTCCAGCCCTGGTTTTCCTAACTCCCCAAGACTTCCAGTTTTTTCTCTACCCCACATATAAACACATAGCTGCTAATTGCCTTCACTCTCAACAATGGAGGACTCCTTCTTTATCCCTTCTCTGCCTTCCTCTTCTCTTTCTCTCTTTCCCACCTCCTTGCATGTTCAGTGACATGCTCTTTACCTTCTCCCCTGCCTATGCCTATCATGTGCAGTCAGGTTTGGCTCCACTAGAGTTTTTAAAGAGAGGCCAGGGGTTGGACCCTGCCCTAGAAAATGATGTTCATGTTCCCCCAAAGGCAAAATCACTAGATATCCCAAACACAGTTGGGAGTGACCCATATTTTACTGTTTGTTCCATTTTCAACTCCATTGGGACAAATAATTGTCCTATATTTTAAACTGGAACTAGGGTGTGTGTGATGGGGGCGGTATGCACGTGTGTGAGTAAAGAGAATATGAGAGAAATATATAATACCCTCGCTTCCTGATTTTATAGTTGAAACTGCTAGGTCAATCATATTTTGTCCATTCTGAAAGCATGACCTTTTCCACCCAATACACACATAAGCATCATCATATACCTAATAACCTCTATTTTTAATATTGACATCTGGAACACATATTCATTCCTATTGTTCATGTTCACTTTTACCTTCATTACAACCTTGTCTGATAGGAAGGAAAAAATACTATCATTCCCATTTTTAAAGAGTCATCAAATCAGAGAATGTCAGTCATTAAATTTTAAGAAATTATATTTCCAAGTCTCTAGATCTCGAGTCCCCTGGCTTCTAGGCCAGCTCTCTTTAATCTCATGGGGCCCCTTCACAGCACTGCTATGAGGAAAACTAGGTCTCCTATCTTCTTATTCTGGTCTTTTTATAGAAACACAAATTCATACCCTAAAGGTGGGGGGACGGGAGATTTAAATGGAAATGATTTATTCTCCCTTTAAGTAAAATGGAAACCAAAAAGGAGTAGAAAAAGGAAAGGAGCAACAACCTACCACTTGAAAGGTAGTTATGGCCATCCTCATGCTTGGGCAGAGCAACAGTAATGAGCCATCATGAAGAGTCAAGGAATGGAAGAGCAGAGTCCTCCAGCCCAACCCCCAGCTCCGTGCACAGACTCTATGGCATCCTCAATGATAATGACAACCACTAATGTTCACTGAGCACCCCACCCTCTAAGTCCCAAGCACTGTGCTTACGAATTTTATGTTTCCTCTAATTTACTTGGGCTACAACACTAAGAGGTAACTATTATTACTATCCCATTTTACAGAAAAATAAAAAACGACTTTGTCATCTATTTGTATTCCTCATAACAACCCAAAGTTATTGCTGTTACACTACCACCATTTTAAAGAAGACAAACTGAGACTCAGAAAGGTCAAGTAACTTGCCCATGGGTCACAGAGGTCTCCGATGTGGATGGAAAGCAAAGCTCCCTCACAGAGCAATATCTCAGCAACACACAAAATGCCTTCACACCCTCCTCCCATTTGACCATCCATCGTAAAACAGTTAAAGCCAGAACCTGACGGTGACATTCTGCAAATAAGCCCAAGACTGGGCCTCATAGTATCCTACTGAAGAAAGACCAGCACTGGCCCCTAAGGACATCTAGAGTCAATAATTCAAAATGTAAACATGGATTTATCACAAAAGCAAACAACTCTCCAAAATAAAAAATAGTCATTTCATAGGAGGAGAATTCTTAAAAAAGAAACAAGAATTGATGGCTTAGGAAAGGTAAAGTCATGACAACGGGTTGTAAATCCTGATCATAAATTAGGGCTGAAAGAAGAGGATTTTTGATTCAATTGCTGGGTAAGCTGTTTTACTGGGTACACTAGCACCACCTTGTGGTGAAGAGGAGGAACTTGCAAGGTTCTACCTGTACAAATAAAACATGCCTTAGCTATGGAGGTAAAACAATGTTGGATACAAATCACAGGGCTCCAGAATTTCACTCACTTAAGTGATGATAGCTATTTTGACCAAATATCCTGCTTAGTGGAAATCTTGTTTTACCCCAGATAGGGCAAAATTCAAAACAAGGCTAGTCCTTATATTCTCAAAGATATCTTCATGCATATCATGAGAATCTATTGATGAATGCTAAGACCTAATGTTGAGATATGACAATATCTCACATTTATATAGCACCTCTGCATACATAATGTTTATTTTATTATCAAAACAGCAGTGATTTAGGCAGACTAAATTTATCCCATTTTACAGGTGAGGAAATTGAGGTTAATTTGTGTTACATTCACTGTGAAGTTATTTGTGAAGCTTCTAAAGATAACTAAGAAGTTAATAAGCCTGCATAGCAACTGAAAAAACTGAAAAGGCCCAAGTATGGGAATCAAGACTCAGTCAAGTAAATGTTCCGTTCACTTTTAAATGACTTCTAAAGAGCTGATTTCCCAGCAAAGATGCCTTCCACAAGTCCAAAAAATGAACAGAACCATAGCAACAAACACTCCCTGAAATAAGCAGCCATAATTAGCTGGAACACTGGGCAGCCCCGTGTGCTGGTCCATCACTGAAGTCCTTCAGGGTCAACATACTGACATGGAAAGACATTTCTACCAAGCTGACTTCATCAAACCACTGTCGAAATGATTGCATCTTCTTAACCAAACCACCTCACAACCATCTCGAAGTCATCCAAAATCTGCTTATTCTTTCTTGTGCACTGAACATGATCCCTCTGTTTGGATTGAGCCAAGAAACTCCACTTTGCAGATAATAGTCCTATGTGCAGTCTTCTTACTAAAGCCTGTGGCCTGATCACAGGGGGAAGGCACGCAGCAGTCAACTTTTTTGGACTATGCTTAGTGGGACCTGTGTTGGGGGTGGAGTGTTCACCTGTCCCTTCTGGAAGGGGGCTTACTGGATTTCTTATTTTTGTATAATGTTATGATACATTTTGTTATATGTGTGTTCAGCATTAATCTTATTTATCTCAAATGCCAATTCACCAAATCTGTTAATAAACATACTACAAAAATGTGTATACATTCATCTATGTCTGCATTTCTAATTACTTTTATTGGATATTTTTGGAATAGAGAGGCACAGAGCTTGACAGTTATTCTAAATTCCATTTGGGAAAATGAACAGACAAGGATGTCTTTTTTAAATACCTTAAAAATAGGAATGAGAAACTCTCTCCAGGATATTATATTATTTCTGGTATTTTTCCTTTTTCTGCTGTTTGCCTTTTAATTTGATGATGGGGTTATTTGAAATAGATTACAAGAATTGGAAGATTTAGAATAATTTTTGGCCAAAGATAAGTACCCTTTTTCTCCTTAGTTAGTGCCAAGTTAATTAATAAGTTTCGTTTTAAAAGCAGTGGGTGAATGGCCCAGACATCAAACAGACATTTTTTTTCAACAAAGTCCCTTTATTTTCTACTCCAGTTAACATTAAGAAATCACCAGATATCAATTCTCCTTGAAATGTTTCAAAGGCCTGAGCCAAGCTGGACACACAGACACCACATTCACTGGCTTAGGTTAACCCTAGTTAAGACCAGATTCCTCTTTCTCTCCCTTAAGAGGTCACAGCCTCGTATATTACAACCAAGCATGATTGACAATAACGACGTCCAATTACAACTTTCCTTTTTTCATCAGAACTCCAAGAAGTGAGCTTCCCATGCTCTAAAAATATATTACAAAGTAGCAAACAATGAATACCTTAAGTGTTTATTCTCTTTTCCATTGTAAATAACATGATAATATCGTAGACCTCACTGTTCACAGATGAAGACTGCATTTTCAGAGAAACCATTGGCATGTGGCAGCAGGGTTGCCTGGGGATCCCTGAGAACAGGCCAAATGATATCATTAAGGAATGGAAGAAATCTCGAGGATATTTCTGATAGATTGGCCTATATTTTACTTCACAATAAAATAACAAATCAATAATAAAAATATTAAAGTATAGAAAAATAGGCAAAGAATTATACAGTTCCAAGAGAAAGTATTAATGGTTGCTAATACTATGGAGCCCATCAGCTGCTTAAAATATATGTAAATAAAAATAACTATAAATAAGGAAATGTAAATTGCCTCAGCAACAAGATACTATTTTCTCTATTGAGCTGGCAAAAATTAAAAACATTATAAAAACTCCCTACTGTCCCGTAGGACTTATACCTTTCATATTGCTAATTCTCTTCCATTGTGAAAATGCTAAGACAATATGCATCAAAAGTCTCAAAATTTTTATAGCTTTTGACCTAGTAATTTTATTCTAGATAACCACCCTAAGGAAATAATCAGAAATACAGGCAAATTTATGTGCATATATGTTTATTATAGCATTATTTATTATAGTAATAAATGAGATTTATAAAAATGCCCAACAATAGAGGACTGCTTAACTAAATTACAGGCCATACAAACATGCATATTGTGAATTGTTACACACCATTAAAAATTTCATTTACAGAGAATTTTTTGAACAACATGGGGAAATGCTTACAATGCACAAAGTGAAAGAAACAGTATATAAAGCTCTTTATATAGCATAATTCCATCATTATTTTTTAAAAAATACATTTGTATGCAGAAAAACAGAAAGTGCCAAAGCATGAACAATGTGTAAGATTACAAGTGATTTCTATTTTATTCCTTATAATACTTCTTTGTTTCTTCCAAATTTTCTAGAGTGAACATGTAATACTTTAACAATTAGAGAAAATGTTTATTTTTTTAAAATATATTTAATTGATTTCAGAGAGGAATGGAGAGGGAGAGATAGAAACATCAATAATGAGAAAGAATCATTGATCAGCTGACTCCTGCATGCCCCCCTACAGGGGATCGAGCCCGAAACCCAGGCATGTGCCCTGACCAGGAATCTAACCGTGACCTCCAGGTTCATAGGTCGATGCTCAACCACTGAGCCACACCATCCAGGCAGAGAAAATATTTAATGTGGTCAAATACTTAAGGTGATGGAAGGAGACTAGACTTGGGTGGTAAGCACACAATAGAGTATACAGATGTCTTATTATAAAGTTGTTCACCTGGAATTTATATGTTGTTGCCCTAATAAATTTCATTAAAAGAAATAAGAAAAAATAAATAAGTATATACCATAGCTTGGCACTCAAGGCCCTGGAAAGACTCTATTCCAGCTCCTCGGTCTAGCCCTGATTGTTTCTTAAGCACAGCAGGCATTTCCACACTCCCTGCTTTTCTCCCTAAAGTCCCTAATGCTTGGAAATCCTTACAAGAACTTGAAAGTCACTTCTCGTGACACTCTCTGTGAGAATTGGTTTATCCTGCACCTTTATTTTAAAACCACTGGATACTTGGTCATAGGAGGCCATTTACCAATTTAATTCTAATTATTCATTTATTTGTCTGTATCCTCTGTTGAACTTTGAACTTTTCAAAGGCCCTAGGTCTTAGAAACCTTTAAATCTCTACTATCTAGTATCATTCCTGGCATGTCATAAATATTAAATATATGGATGAATGAGTGATAAATGGAAGAATGGAAGGAAGGAGGGGTGGGTGGGTGGATGGGTAGATGAATGAATGGCTGGGTGTATGAGAGACAGGTTAGAAACCCATAGATTTTCAAAAGGTGAAACAATGTAGAAAGGAAGTCCTCCTCAAGTTGCTTCTCATACTTAGATGTGTACACACAGCAGATGACACACCAGAAGCACTATGTTGAGCATTGCTAAGACAATTGAGCCATAATTAGCTTATAATAGAACTGAAATTCTTCTAGTTGAAACAACAAATCTGTTATCCTGCTTTACAGTAAATGGCTTTCTACAAGGGATATCCACATGCTATTTTATTATTAAAAACATTCCAATAAAAGATATGCTGAAACATTATTGCAATTTCTACTAATTAAAAACTAATTAAGTCATTTGCTGAATAATACATATACTCTACTTGCATTATCTATGAGTATGCTCTTCACTTACAAATATTTGTCTCCATTTCATTAAAGTAATTAAAGTGCTTCAAGTATGGTTATTTTTACAAGCATTTTTATAGCCAACTCTCAATTTTCCATACCAATGGAGAAGCATAATTGAAATATTTAAAACTGAATAAAAGATAATACAGAACCTCCCTGAAGTTCTTTTCCTCCCCCAGTTTAACAACAAAAACAACCAACTTGAGTTTTAACTCAGCTCCCTTCTCTCACTCCCACTCTGGTAGTCTAATGGAAAATAATTGCCCATCAACAGTAAGATCATATTCATGAGCACACAGCCCCTCCCCCCCACCCCTCTTCCTTCCCTCCTGCACCCTATATCTTACCTCTTGTTAGAGCAAAACCTAGGTAGGAGTGAGCCTACTTTACCAGGGCAGAGGGACCATCCCCAAATCAATGACAAAATTAATTGGACTCTGTCTCTCCCATCACATTGCCCATGCTTTGTCCCAGACAATTATGACAATTCCTTAAGTTCCTGGGCGGGGGGGGGGGGGGAGGGGGGAATGCTGCATAAAGCAAAAAATTATATGCACTAAGCATCATAATGGAGGTGGTGAGTGAAGGTGTCAGCATGTGCATGCCTGCGGATCTGGCTGCAGCTCTGTTTGCTATTTTAGAGTGAGGGGAATGATGTGGAGGAAACATTTCCTTTCGCAGAACGGGAGGGAGCATAGTTATGGAGGGGCAGAGAGTAAATATAAGTTGGGTGCATCTAATTACATATTTTGAGAAACGTGACAAGAAAACATATACTGGAAACGGGTTGACAATCCATTTTCCATAATAGGCACTCGGTCGGGGATAAAGGGAGTAGAGTTCTTCTCACTCCCTAATGTCAGTTTTTGCCCTGAAAGGAAGTGCTGCCTATGGGAGGAGGCAAATGCTGCTGCTCAGAGAAAGCACCATCCAAGGAGGCTAAGAGTCACGTGGGGGGACCACCCTGAGCAGATCAGGCCAGGGGAAAGGTGGTTGGAGTGCAGACGGTATATGGCCCGGGAAGGCTGGCTCCAAGGGCCTGGAACTGCAGCTGTGATCAAAAACAGAAGATTGATGATGATGATGAAGATGAATGGATGGATGGATGGATGGATGGATGGATGGATGGATGGATGGATGGATGAATGGATGGGTGGATGGACGGATGGATGGATGGATGGATGGATGGATGGATGGATGGATGGATGGATGGATGGATGGATGGATGGATGGATGGATGGATGGATGGATGGATGGATGGATGGATGGATGGATGGATGGATGGATGGATGGATGGATGGATGGATGGATGGATGGATGGATGGATGGATGGATGGATGGATGGATGGATGGATGGATGGATGGATGGATGGATGGATGGATGGATGGATGGATGGATGGATGGATGGATGGATGGATGGATGGATGGATGGATGGATGGATGGATGGATGGATGGATGGATGGATGGATGGATGGATGGATGGATGGATGGATGGATGGATGGATGGATGGATGGATGGATGGATGGATGGATGGATGGATGGATGGATGGATGGATGGATGGATGGATGGATGGATGGATGGATGGATGGATGGATGGATGGATGGATGGATGGATGGATGGATGGATGGATGGATGGATGGATGGATGGATGGATGGATGGATGGATGGATGGGTGGATGGATGGATGGATGGGTGGATGGATGGATGAATGGATGGGTGGATGGACGGACAGACAGGCAGATAGACAGGCAGACAGATTGATAGATATGCAAACAACTGCTTAGATAGATACACATAGAGAAAGAAAAATATTTGGTGCCCACCCCGAGCCTATAAGAGCCTAATAAATGTACCAAAATCTCGAGGTCCTCAGAGACAGTATCTGGTTCCTAAGGTTAAAGACACAAAGCAGGTTGTGTGGCAGGAGGCCAGGGAGGGAGTTTTTATTGTTGTTTTCTTTCCTTTTTAATACAGGCCTCAGAGGCGGCCCCCAAAACGTGTTCGGAAGGTTACAATGGAATTTCATTCCAACCTCATTCGTTATATGGCATCTCCTTTATTCTGGACTTTCCCCTGCTTTAAATTTTATTGGATTTTAATCGGAGACCATCTGATGAAATGTTCGGAACCCAGATTAGAATGGAGCATGTACTACAGCTGAATGAGAGGGAGGACAGTGGAATCACATAATGGAATATAAAATGGATTTTAAAAGCAATAAAACTGCAGCAGGCGGAGGGGTCTCCTCAGGGGCAGGGAGAAGTGGAGACATGCAGAACTGTACTCACCACCCAGAGAAAGAAAAGTCCAGCAAGTTCATTCCTAGGCCACGGCCAGGTCCCCTGCCCACAGCCACTCCCCTTGGGCCAGAAAGTGCCTCGTGCTGCCCAGAGCACAGCAGAGAGTAGAGGCGGAGTCTGGCTGGCTTATGCGAATAAAACTGAACAGTTATAAAAAGGGGAAGATCCAGGCCCAGCCAGTGTGGCTCAGTGGTTGAGCGTCAACCTATGAACCTGGAGGTCACAGTTCGATTTTTGGTCAGGGCACAGGTCTGGGTTGCAGGCTCAGTCCCCAGTGGGGGGCATGCAGAAGGCAGCTGATCCATGATTCTCTCTCATCATTGATGTTTCTTTCTATTTCTCTCTCTCTCTTCCTCTCTAACATCAGTGGGGGTGTTTTAAAGGGAGAACAGCCAGAGTCCTCAAGGAGCAGAGGCATGCCCTGGATTCTCTAAAGTTCATTGTGAGAGACAGTGGCAATTACTAAGAACAGGGCTTCTATAATCAGCCATGGCAACTGAACCCCAGGGGACCTTATGAAAATACAGATGACGATTTAGAAGGTCTGGGTGGGCCTGATGATGTGCATTTCTAGCTCTGAAGTGATGCTGATGCTTTGCTCCAGGGACCACGGAATGGAAAGCAGTGTTTTTCTCACCTGCATCAGCATCATTCAGTACCTAGTTATAGCTCAAAAGCACCTACCCACACTCGCATCTCCAGGGATGATGCCTGCTAATTTGCATGTTTATCAAACTCCCCTGTTGATTTTTATGCCTACTCTGCCACAAGTCAGACAAATTATTGATAATTTATCTATTGATAAATTAATTCACATATGGCCAAAACAATTTCCATGTCCCAACCAGAATCCCAACCTAAGGCCACTAGAATACTAACAAAAGCTCTATTTGAAAGAGAACTCTCATATGAGAGCCCTGGCCAGGTAGCTCAGTTGATAGAATGTCATCCTAATACACCAAGGTTGCAGATTTGATCCCTGGTCAGGGCACATACAAGAATCAACCAATGAATGCATAAATAAGTGAAACAACAAATCAATATCTCTCTCTCTCAAATCAAAAAATTTTTTAAATAAATATTTTTTTAAAAGAAAACTCTCCCATGAATTTTGTTTCCAATGAAGGAGTTCTAAGCTGGCTTTGGAATAGAAACTGGATTTTAGGGAGAAGGACAGAAGCTGGAACACCACCCGGAGTCCAGGAGAGATGGTGGCAGGAACTAGGCTGAAAGTGGTGGGAAAAGAAATTAATTGAAGGATGGATTTTAGAGGCTAAGCCAATAGGACTTGTGACTGGTTGTAGATGGAATGGTGTGAGGTAAAAATGAGCCATTATGAAAGGAATAACACAGGGTGAAATTGGGGTTCACAAGTATACTGGGTCCCAAGTAAAGGAAATAGGACAATCTACACTAATAAAAGAGAAACATGGTAATTAGCGTACGACCGCTACTCTTCCCATTGGCTAATCAGCATATCCTTATCATGTACTTTTCTTTCTCTTCCATTATGCCTTGGGTCCTCAAAGTGTGGCCCCGGGGAAAGCTGCACAACATCTCCTGAGAAACACCGAGGGCGGAGCCTAGACGCTGTGTTAGCAGCTCTCCCCATGAACTGGCCCATGCTGAAGGCTGAGAACCACTGCCCTGGACTGTGACCACAGGGAAGTAGAGACCAGGTGTGTCTTGTCTGCCATTATGTGCCCTGCACTAGAATAGTGCATATAATAGACATCTGGTAACGTTTTTAAGACAGGCAGATAGACAGGCAGACAGGTTGATAGATATGCAAACAACTGCTTAGATAGATACACATAGAGAAAGAAAAATATTTGGTGCCCACCCCGAGCCTATAAGAGCCTAATAAATGTACCAAAATCTCGAGGTCCTCAGAGACAGTATCTGGTTCCTACGGTTAAAGACACAAAGCAGGTTGTGTGGCAGGAGGCCAGGGAGGGAGTTTTTATTGTTGTTTTCTTTCCTTTTTAATACAGGCCTCAGAGGCGGCCCCCAAAACGTGTTCGGAAGGTTACAATGGAATTTCATTCCAACCTCATTCGTTATATGGCATCTCCTTTATTCTGGACTTTCCCCTGCTTTAAATTTTATTGGATTTTAATCGGAGACCATCTGATAAAATGTTCGGAACCCAGATTAGAATGGAGCATGTACTACAGCTGAATGAGAGGGAGGACAGTGGAATCACATAATGGAATATAAAATGGATTTTAAAAGCAATAAAACTGCAGCAGGCGGAGGGGTCTCCTCAGGGGCAGGGAGAAGTGGAGACATGCAGAACTGTACTCACCACCCAGAGAAAGAAAAGTCCAGCAAGTTCATTCCTAGGCCACGGCCAGGTCCCCTGCCCACAGCCACTCCCCTTGGGCCAGAAAGTGCCTCGTGCTGCCCAGAGCACAGCAGAGAGTAGAGGCGGAGTCTGGCTGGCTTATGCGAATAAAACTGAACAGTTATAAAAAGGGGAAGATCCAGGCCCAGCCAGTGTGGCTCAGTGGTTGAGCGTCAACCTATGAACCTGGAGGTCACAGTTCGATTTTTGGTCAGGGCACAGGTCTGGGTTGCAGGCTCAGTCCCCAGTGGGGGGCATGCAGAAGGCAGCTGATCCATGATTCGCATGATTCTCTCTCATCATTGATGTTTCTTTCTATTTCTCTCTCTCTCTTCCTCTCTAACATCAGTGGGGGTGTTTTAAAGGGAGAACAGCCAGAGTCCTCAAGGAGCAGAGGCATGCCCTGGATTCTCTAAAGTTCATTGTGAGAGACAGTGGCAATTACTAAGAACAGGGCTTCTATAATCAGCCATGGCAACTGAACCCCAGGGGACCTTATGAAAATACAGATGACGATTTAGAAGGTCTGGGTGGGCCTGATGATGTGCATTTCTAGCTCTGAAGTGATGCTGATGCTTTGCTCCAGGGACCACGGAATGGAAAGCAGTGTTTTTCTCACCTGCATCAGCATCATTCAGTACCTAGTTATAGCTCAAAAGCACCTACCCACACTCGCATCTCCAGGGATGATGCCTGCTAATTTGCATGTTTATCAAACTCCCCTGTTGATTTTTATGCCTACTCTGCCACAAGTCAGACAAATTATTGATAATTTACAACATGGCATTCTCTATATAAATGACTATAAGACAACAAGTTGACTGATTGGCAGAATCAAGAGTAGTGTGAGGAGGTAGGGAGTGGCTCTCACCCAGGAGTTTAGCAGTAAGTCTACCAACAGAAAACAGTGCCAGGATCTCTCTCTTTGGGGCACAGACTACATGCTTTAGTGCAGGCACAGTCACCTAAGGGCTACATCTTCCTGAGCAGATTAAAAATGAATCCCATTACAGTCTCCTAGTCAATGGAACCATTTGGAGAGTCATCTTTAACTCTGCACTTACCCTCACACCCTTCTCCCCAGTCCAGTTGCCAAGTCCTACCAGCTCAGCCTGTAAGATCCATCCTCATCCATCTCCTTCTCTCCTTTTCCACTGCGACATCATAGTCCCAGCCCCTAGCTTCTCTCACCTGGGCCAGAGCAAGTATCCCAGCTGGTGTCCCAACTACTATCTAGCTCCCTAGCACTCTTCCCTCTTCCACTGCTGGCCTAAAACTCCTTCAGAAGCTTCCCACTGCATTCAGAACAATGGAGCCTGAATTGCCCTACATCCCTCCATCCCTCTTGAACCTCATCTTTTCCTCTCTGTGCTCCAGCCACACTGGCCTTCTCTGTGTTTCTTAAACATACCAAGCTCTTTCCTACCTCATGCTCATTTCTTGTTGACTTTTCTTTGCCAGACAGACCCCACTCCTCCTTTAGGTCTAGGCCTAACTATCAGCTTCTCAGAGAGAGATCTCTCTGCCCACCTCACCTTACATAGGTCCCTCTCTGGCCCCTGTTGTTCCTTTACAGCATGCATTATAACTGGCAATTGATTCACTTGTTTACTCATGTACTTTTCTTTCTCTTCCATTATACCTTGGGTCCTCAAAGTGTGGCCCCGGAGAAAGCTGCACAACATCTCCTGAGAAACACTGAGGGCGGAGCCTAGATGCTGTGTTAGCAGCTCTCCCCATAAACTGTCCGGTGCTGAAGGCTGAGAACCATTGCCCTGGACTGTGACCACAGGGGAGTAGAGACCAGGTGTGTCTTGTCTGCCATTGTGTGCCCTGCACAAGAATAGTGCATATAATAGACATCTGGTAACGTTTTTAAGTATTTATCTATTGAAAAAGATAATAAGCAGGCTGCCTTTGCCTAAGAATGGTCACACTGGGACCGTTTTCCTTTCTCTTCATGACCCTTCCACCTCTCCATCTCTCATCAAACACATGTAACCCAAGGATGGAATGGCATATTTGGAGAAAATCATTTAGTGGCCCCACTTCCTTGTTCTGTGGCTGAGGATGCTGGAGGCCATGCAGGGGAAGTGACTTATTCAGGTCATCGCCTTGCTGGTGGCCATGGGGATAAAGCCCCAGTCTCCTCCCTCCTAGTCCATTGAGATACTTGGTTCAGTGGGTGTTCTATGGAGGGGTGGAGTGGGGGCGGGGGGACAAAAAACAACTCCAGGGTCCAACCTGTTTGGAAATGCTGCAAACAACATTCTCTCTAGAGAGTTTTAAATAAATATTTTTTAAAAAGAAAACTCTCCCATGAATATTGTTTCCAATGAAGGAGTTCTAAGCTGGCTTTGGAGTAGAAACTAGATTTTAGGGAGAAGGACAGAAGCTGGAACACCAGCTGGGGTCCAGGAGAGATGATGGCAGGAACTAGGCTGAAAGTGGTGGGAAAAGAAATTAATTGAAGGATGGATTTTAGAGGCTAAGCCAATAGGACTTGTGACTGGTTGTAGATGGAATGGTGTGAGGTAAAAATGAGCCATTATGAAAGGAATAACACAGGGTGAAATTGGGGTTCACAAGTATACTGGGTCCCAAGTAAAGGAAATAGGACAATCTATATATATAAAAGCCTAAGTGATCATTACGACCAAATGACCAGAACGACCGGTAGACCAGTCACTATGATGCACACTGACCACCAGGGGGCAGACACTCAATGCAGGAGCTGCCCCCTGGTGGTCAGTGTGCTCCCACAGCCAACCTCTTGCAGCCCCTCCCCCCAGCC